>NC_142812.1:15027675-15110280 GCF_049724085.1 Artemia sp. Qi Xiang Cuo | reverse complement strand
CATCTAATTAACACTTCTTATAACTCGTATCAGGTATCCATAACCTAACAAAAAATAAAACTAATCTTTAAATTTTCAGGTATTTTGTTAGTTTGAATGAAAAAATTAAAATTATTGCTCAGATATCATAAATATTTTTGCAGTTTACATAATAACTTTAGCGATTCTAAACTGAAAAATAAAATATATATTAAAAAATGTAATTTTTTGGTCTGAAAATACATAGTTAATCCCACATCGGGTAGTTAGAACCTAACCAAAAATAAAACTAATTTTAACATTTTAAGGTATTTTTCCAGCTTGTATTGAAATATTCAAACTATTGCTCGGATACCATGGATATTTTTGCAGTTTACACAAGCTGCAAAGAACGCACAGGCTGATATTTGTAAACTGAGAAAAATTTTACGAATGTTTTACCGGGATTACCAAAAATATTCAAAATTAAAGATTAAAATTATCTCTGAAAGAATAGATTTTGTTGAAAAGTCAGCTAGAGATGCTTTCGCAAAACTTCATAGTAATATCCAAAAGAAATGTTGCATGTTTAGTGAAAAGCTTCCAAGGTATGGACCGGCAACTGTGGAACAGTTTACAGATGTAATGGGAAATCTTATACATCACTGTGAATATATGGAGGCATAATTGTCCTTTACTTAGTTTCAGCTTAAATTCGATGATCGAGCCTTTATGTAAACTACATCCAACGACTATGACGTCATTGATCAATATTGTATATACAAAATTTAGTTTTTCGTGAAAAATAATTAATAAAAAAAATTAAGTGCAAAAGGCGCTAGATCTAGAGATTTCCTTTAAAATGTGCCATTGAACAACTCTCTACGATGTTCCAGTGCCAAGCTATCTCTGGAAACAAAAGAAAGAAAAAAATATCCCGTTTGTGCAGAATAACGTGGTTAAAGTCAATTTTCTTGATTTTCAAGCCAATATATTTTCTTTGTTATTCAAGCCAAAGGGTGGTAAGTTTCCTTTATAGGGGTTGCGGACAAGGCGGTTCTAATGGTGTACTTTTTGTTTTGATCTGACTATTTTTCTAGGAGTTAGGGGTTTTTATATTTCTTAACATTGGACGTGATCGTCTCTTACTAGGTTGCTAGCTACCGCTGCAACCCGGAAAAGAAAAAAATATCCCGTTAGTGGAGAATAACTTGGTTAAAGTCAATTTTCTTGATTTTCAAGCCAATATATTTTATTTGTTATTCAAGTCAAAGAGTGATAATTTTCCTTAATAGGGGTTTTGGACAAAGTGGTTCTAATGGTGTAATTTTTGTTTTGATCTGACTCTTTTCTTAGGAGTTAGGGGTTTTTATATTTCTTAACTTTGGACGTGATCGTATCTTACTAGGTTGCTAGCTACTGCTGCAACCCGGAAAATGAGCCATTAAACAACTCTCTACGATGTTTCAGTGTCAAGCTATCTGTGGAATTACTAACCTATACCATAATTAAGTGGCGTATAAAATTTAGTATAGGCAAGAGGTCGTTCTTTTTTATAATGTCTAATTGAAACTTTTTAAGACTCGTATCATGTACCCATAACCTAACAAAAAATAAAACTAATTTTTAAATTTTCAGGTATTTTGTTAGTTTGAATTAAAAGATTAAAATTATTGCTCATATATCATAAATATTTTTGCAGTAAATTCCACATCGGGTAGTTAGAACCTAACTAAAAATAAAACTAATTTTAACATTTTCAGGTATTTTTCTAGCTTGAATTGAAATATTCAAACTATTGCTCGGATACCATGGATATTTTGCAGTTTACACAAGCTGCAAAGAACGCATAAGGGCAAAATTAAAAATTATATTCAGAAGTCCAAAAACATGGCAACAATGCTGGCTGATCTTAGTAAATTTAGAAAAATTTTACGAATTTTTTACCGGGATTACGAAAAATATTCAAAATTAAAGATTAAAATTATCTCTGAAAGAATGGATTTTGTTGAAAAGTCAGCTAGAGATGGTTTCGCAAAACTTCATAGTAATATCCAAAAGAAATGTTGCATGTTTAGTGAAAAGCTTCCAAGGTATGAACCGGCAACTGTGGAACAGTTTATAGATGTAATGGGAAATTTTATAGATCACTGTGAATATATGGAGGCATAATTGTTCTTTACTTAGTTTCAGCTTTAATTCGATGATCCAGACTTTATGTACTAACTACATCCAAAGACTATGACGTCATTGATTAATATTGTATATAAAAAATTAAGTTTTTCGTAAAAAAAATTAATTAAAAAAAAATTAAGTACAAATAGCGCTAGATCTAGAGATTTCCTTTAAAATGAGCCATTGAACAACTCTCTACGATGTTCCAGTGCCAAGCTATCTGTGGAAAAGAAAGAAAGAAAAAAATATCCCGTTTGGGGAGAATAACGTGGTAAAAGTCAATTTTCTTGATTTTCAAGCCAATATATTTTCTTTGTTATTCAAGCCAAAGGGCGGTAAGTTCCCTTTATAGGGGATTCGGACAAGGCGGTTCTAATGGTGTACTTTTTGTTTTGATCTGACTCTTTTTTTAGGAGTTGGGGGGTTTTATATTTCTTAACATTGGAGGTGATCGTCTCTTACTAGGTTGCTAGCTACCGCTGCAACCCGGAAAAGAAGATTTAACTAATGTGTTAAAAGTAAGGTTGCAAGTCGACGATTTTGTTTTGGCCTTATTATAATTGGTATGGTGAAATAATAATATGCATATGGTTCTTAAATCATACTTCTCTATGGTTCCATATGGTCTAGTGGCTAGGATAGTTAACTTTCACTTAACAGGCTCGGGTTCGATTCTTGGTGTGGGAGAATTTTTAAATCTATAATCTTCGAAAATTTGAACCTTTTATAATTTATAATGATGTATAATATAAATACTGTAGTCTTAACTATAGTGAAGTTGCGTATGCAAGTTAGTATAGGGAAGAGTTCGATCTTTATTATAAAACCCTCTACGATGTTCCAGTGCCAAGCTATCTCTGGATACAAAAGAAAAGAGAAAAAAGAAAAAAATATCCCGTTTAGGCAGAATGTTGTAATAGCTGCCACTTTTCTTGATGTTCAAGCCAATATATTTCCCTTGCTGTTCAAGCCAAGGGACAGAAAGTTTCCTATACAGGGGTTTCGGACAAGGCGGTTCTAATGGTGTACTTTTTGTTTTGATCTGACTCCTTTTTTAGGAACTATGGGTTTTTATATTTCTTAACATTGGACGCGATCGTCTCTTACTAGGTTGCTAGCTACCGCTGCAACCCGGATTGGGTTTGAATCCCGGTGTAGGAATTATTTTTTAAACAAAATCATATGAAATTAATTAGCTAATTTGACAAGACACAGATAACTAAGGACAAGAGTTTGTTCTTTACTATAACAACCGTTTCGTTTTATGCTATATCATTACAAACAGGAAAAAGCCTGCGGCTTTTTTTTCTTTGAAATAGTAAGAGACGTACCTCAAGCAATCAAGTAGCTAACTAAGTCCCATGTATGCAGTGGTATATCATTCTAATGATCTTCTTTTTATGTAATCTTGATAAGTTGATCCTTACTGCTAATTTATAATGAACTACATCGATCCTATATGTACTATTGAACAAACCTCTACGATGTTCCAGTGCCAAGCTATCTCTGGATACAAAAAAAGAAAAAAAAAGAAAAAAATATCCCGTTTGGGGAGAATAACGTGGTTAAAGTCAATTTTCTTGATTTTCAAGCCAATATATTTCCCTTGCTGTTCAAGCCAAGGGACAGAAAGTTTCCTATAAAGGGGTTTCGGAAAAGGCGGTTCTAATGGTGTACTTTTTGTTTTGATCTGACTCCTTTTTTAAGAGCTATGGGTTTTTATATTTCTTAACATTGGACGTGATCGTCTCTTACTAGGTTGCTAGCTACCGCTGCAACCCAGATAGCTACCGCTGCAACCTGGATGTTACTGATTAAGCTGTGTATTCCAAAACCCCCTTTATATAACCGTTTTTTAAAACATAGGCATCTTATCATTCTTTATTATATGATTACAAACAGGAAAAAGCCTACGGTCTTTTCTTCTTTGGAATAGTAAGAGACAACCTGGCTACAAACTATGATTATGGCATCAATGATCAATCTTTAACATGAAATGTTCTTTATTGTTATAGTTTGTTCTTTACTAGGTTTCAGACACCTCTGCAGCCATGATACTGATGGAAATTACATAATCCCTAGTTATGTTTCTTTTAACATGGGCTAGGTGTCGTTTTTATTTTAACTGCCGCTGCAACCTGGATTACTATCTCTGTTTTTTTTGTAGTACTGATTTTTTAACTTGCGTGTAGCTTGCTTTGATCTAACCATTATGTATTCATGAATGAGACCATTTACAGTTTTGACGTTTCTTATATAGTAATTATGACGTCACTGCATCAAAAATACAGTTTTTGGTGGAAAAATTTATTCACTTTTAGAAATAATTTATTTTAGTTACAAAAGGTTTTTAACCCAATTAATTTCCTTTAAAATGAGCTATTGAACAAACCTCTACGATGTTCCAGTGCCAAGCTATCTCTGGATACAAAAAAAGAAAAAAAAAGAAAAAAATATCCCGTTTGGGGAGAATAACGTGGTTAAAGTCAATTTTCTTGATTTTCAAGCCAATATATTTCCCTTGCTGTTCAAGCCAAGGGACAGAAAGTTTCCTATAAAGGGGTTTCGGACAAAGCGGTTCTAATGGTGTACTTTTTGTTTTGATCTGACTCCCTTTTTAGGAGCTATGGGCTTTTATATTTCTTAACATTGGACGTGATCGTCTCTTACTAGGTTGCTAGCTACCGCTGCAACCCGGATAAGAGACGAACATCAAAGAATCAGGCAGCTAACTAAGTCCAATATAAGCAATGGTTTGTTCTTCTAATGATCATCTTTTAATTTAGCGTTTCTTACTAGGTTGCTAGCTACCACTGCAACCCGGATTATGTAATTAATAGGTTTCTAGCTACCGCTGCAACCTAGATATTCTTATTTCTGCTACTATGGGCTAAGGTTCGTTCTTTACTGTAAAAAAATATAATAACTGTACTAGCCTATACTATAGTTAAGTGGCCTATAAAATTTAGTATAGGGAAGAGGTCGTTCTTTATTATAAAATCTTTATTATAAAAAATCCGATTCTTTTGATGTATCTATTGATATTAAAAACACTTTTTTAGATTTTCGGTTACTATTGAGAAGAATCACTCTTACTATACAGTTCTTTACCACGACTTTACCACTAACTGTTTGATAGCATAAAATTAAGTAAAATAATAATCATTCAAAAATTGGGTCCTTGAAAGCCTTCCTGGCGCAGTTGATAACGTGTTGGAATACTACTCCGAAGGCTGCAGGTTCAAATCCTGCCAGAGGCAATTTTTATACATTTATCAATTTTAAGTCTAAATAAAACTTCTATTAATTAGTACTACATTAGATCCTCTTGACTGACATCGATCTTTTATGTTAACTGGTATACGATTATGTTTGAAAGACTGCAGTGTGAAAAGACATCAAAAATGCAGTTTTTGGTGGAAAAATTTATTCTCTTTTAGAAATAATTAATTTTAGTTACTATAGATTTTTAACCCAATTAATTTTCTTTAAAATGAGCTATTGAACAACCCTCTACGATTTTCCAGTGCCAAGCTATCTCTGGATACAAAAAAAGAAAAAAAGAAAAAAGAAAAAAATATCCCGTTTGTGGAGAATAACGTGGTTCAAGTCAATTTTCTTGATTTTCAAGACAATATATTTCCCTTGCTGTTCAAGCCAAGGGACAAAAAGTTTCCTATACAGGGGTTTCAGACAAGGCGGTTCTAATGGTGTACTTTTTGTTTTGATCTGACTCCTTTGTTAGGAACTATGGGCTTTTATATTTCTTAACATTGGACGTGATCGTCTCTTACTAGGTTGCTAGCTACCGCTGCAACCCGGATTATTATAAAAACTAGCAAAACATTTTTTAAGCCTGATGAAGATTTAACTAATGTGTCAAAAGTAAGGTTGCAAGTCGACGATTTTGTTTTGGCCTTATTATAATTGGTATGGTGAAATAATAATACGCATATGGCTCTTAAATCATACTTCTTTATGGTTCAATATAGTCTAGTGGCTAGGATAGTTAACTTTCACTTAACAGGCTCGGGTTCGATTCCCGGGGTGGGAAAATTTTTAACTCTATAATCTTCGAACATTTGAACCTTTTATAATTTATAATGATGCATAATATAAATACTGTAATCTTAACTATAGTGAAGTTGCGTATGCAAGTTAGTATAGGGAAGAGTTCGATCTTTATTATAAATTTATGAGAGGCAGCCTGGCCGAGTGGTCCAAGGCACTGGTGTTAGCCACCAGTCTCTTCAGAGGCGTGGGTTCAATTCTTACCGCTGGTATACGATTATGTTTGAAAGACTGCAGTGTGAAAAGACATCAAAATGCAGTTTTTGGTGGAAAAATTTATTCTCTTTTAGAAATAATTTATTTTAGTTACTATAGATTTTTAACCCAATTAATTTCCTTTAAAATGAGCTATTGAACAACCCTCTACGATGTTCCAGTGCCAAACTATCTCTGGATACAAAAAAAGAAAAAAAAAGAAAAAAAAAAAGAAAAAAATATCCCGTTTAGGCAGAATGTTGTGGTAGCTGCCACTTTTCTTGATTTTCAAGCCAATATATTTCCCTTGCTGTTCAAGCCAAGGGACAGAAATTTTACTATGCAGAAGTTTCGGACAAGGCGGTTCTAATGGTGTACTTTTTGTTTTGATCTGACTCTTTTTTTAAGAACTATGGGTTTTTATATTTCTTAACATTGGACGTGATCGTCTCTTACTAGGTTGCTAGCTACAGCTGCAACACGGATTTAACTAATGTGTCAAAAGTAAGGTTGCAAGTCGACGATTTTGTTTTGGCCTTATTATGATTGGTATGGTGAAATAATAATATGCATATGGCTCTTAAATCATACTTCTTTATGGTTCCATATGGTCTAGTGGCTAGGCTAGTAAACTTTCTCTTAACAGGCTCGGGTTCGATTCCCGGTGTGGGAAAATTTTTAACTCTATAATCTTCGAACAGTTGAACCTTTTATAATTTATAATGATGTATAAAATAAATACTGTAATCTTAACTATATTGAAGTTGCGTATGCAAGTTAGTATAGGGAAGAGTTCGATCTTTATTATAATTCGAAAAGGTTACATTAAAGAACGATCTCTCACTCAGTATACTTGAGTTCAGTTTCCGTATGGGAAATTTTTACTCATGATGATTTCTTAAGGAACATAATTAAAATTTCTTAATGTAATAAAAATAATTTGTTTTAATTACAAAAGATTTTTAACCCCATTAATTTCCTTTAAAATGAGCCATTGAACAACTCTACGATTTTCCAATGCCATGCTACCTTTTTAATTACTAACCTACGCTATAATTAAGTGGCGTATAAAATATAGTATAGTCAAGAGGTCGTTCTTTATTATAAAATTCTTACCGCTGGTATACGATTATGTTTGAAAGACTGCAGTGTGAAAAGACATCAAAATGCAGTTTTTGGTGGAAAAATTTATTCTCTTTTAGAAATAATTTATTTTAGTTACTATAGATTTTTAACCCAATTAATTTCCTTTAAAATGAGCTATTGAACAACCCTCCACGATGTTCCAGTGCCAAGCTATCTCTGGATACAAAAAAAGAAAAAAAAAGAAAAAAAAAGAAAAAAATATCCCGTTTAGGCAGAATGTTGTAGTAGCTGCCACTTTTCTTGATTTTCAAGCCAATATATTTCCCTTGCTGTTCAAGCCAAGGGACAGAAATTTTACTATGCAGGGGTTTCGGACAAGGCGGTTCTAATGGTGTACTTTTTGTTTTGATCTGACTCTTTTTTAAGAACTATGGGTTTTTATATTTCTTAACATTGGACGTGATCGTCTCTTACTAGGTTGCTAGCTACCGCTGCAACCCGGATTGCTAGCTACCGCTGCAACCCGGATTAACTATAAATAGTTATAAATAGTATAGGGAAGAGTCCAATATATGCAATGGTGTGCTTTTCTAATGATCGTCCTTTAATATAAATTCCTTTAAATTGAGCCATAGAAAAACTCTCTACGATGTTCCAGTGCCAAGCTATCTGTGGAATTACTAACCTATACTATAATTAAGTGGCGTATAAAATTTAGTATAGGCAAGAGGTCGTTCTTTATTATAATTCCTTATATACTAATTATGACGTCACTCTATTCACGTCATAGCTCTAATATAAAACTAAGATGACGTTCATTATTTATCTAGTAGGGTTTCAGACAAGGTATTTCTAATGATGTACTTTTGTTTTGATCTGACTCTATTTTTAGGAGTTTTGGGTTTTTATATTTCTTAGCATTGGACTGATCGTCTATTACTAGGTTGCTAGCTACTGCTGCAACCCAAATTCACATATATATTTATTTATGAGAGGCAGCCTGGCTGAGTGGTCCAAGGCACTGGTGTTAGCCACCAGTCTCTTCAGAGGCGTGGGTTCAATTCTTACCGCTGGTATACGATTATGTTTGAAAGACTGCAGTGTGAAAAGACATCAAAATGCAGTTTTTGGTGGAAAAATCCCGTTTAGTATACTGGAAACAAAGAAAAGAGAAAAAAAAGACCCCGTTTAGGCAGAATGTTGTAGTAGCTGCCACTTTTCTTGATTTTTTAGTACTGATTTTTTAACTTGTGTGTAGCTTGCTTTGATCTAACCATTATGTATTCATGAATGAGACCATTTACAGTTTTGACGTTTCTTATATAGTAATTATGACGTCACTGCATTAAAAATACAGTTTTTATTGGAAAAATTTATTCTCTTTTAGAAATAATTTATTTTAGTTACTATAGATTTTTAACCCAATTAATTTCCTTTAAAATGAGCTATTGAACAACCCTCTACGATGTTCCAGTGCCAAGCTATCTCTGGATACAAAAAAGAAAAAAAAAAGAAAAAAATATCTCGTTTGGGGAGAATAACGTGGTTAAAGTCAATTTTCTCGATTTTCAAGCCAATATATTTCCCTTGCTGTTCAAGCCAAGGGACAGAAAGTTTCCTATACAGGGGTTTCGGACAAGGCGGTTCTAATGGTGTACTTTTTGTTTTGATCTGACTCCTGCTTTAGGAGCTATGGGTTTTTATATTTCTTAACATTGGACGTGATCGTCTCTTACTAGGTTGCTAGCTACCGCTGCAACCCGGATAATATAAATACTGTAATCTTAACTATAGTGAAGTTGCGTATGCAAGTTAGTATAGGGAAGAGTTCGATCTTTATTATAAACAGGAAAAAGCCTACGGCTTTTTCTTCCTTTGAATAGTAAGAGACGAAACTCAAACAATCAAGTAGCTAACTAAGTCTAATGTATGGAATGGTTTGTTATTTCAGTGATCGTCTTTTAATGTAAAAATATAAATACGGTAATCTTAACTATAGTGAAGTTGCGTATGCAAGTTAGTATAGGGAAGAGTTCAATCTTTATTATAATTTCTTTAAAATGAGCTATTGAACAACCCTCTACGATGTTCCAGTGCCAAGCTATCTCTGGATACAAAAAAAGAAAAAAAAAGAAAAAAAAAGAAAAAAATATCCCGTTTAGGCAGAATGTTGTAATAGCTGCCACTTTTCTTGATTTTCAAGCCAATATATTTCCCTTGCTGTTCAAGCCAAGGGACAGAAATTTTACTATGCAGGGGTTTCGGACAAGGCGGTTCTAATGGTGTACTTTTTGTTTTGATCTGACTCTTTTTTTAAGAACTATGGGTTTTTATATTTCTTAACATTGGACGTGATCGTCTCTTACTAGGTTGCTAGCTACCGCTGCAACCCGGATTGCTAGCTACCGCTGCAACACGGATTTATAATGATGTATAATATAAATACTGTAATATTAACTATAGTGAAGTTGCGTATGCAAGTTAGTATAGGGAAGAGTTCGATCTTTATTATATATAATTAACCAGACCGATTCCTTATTTAATTTTCTTAGTAAGTTAACCATTTTTATCATGTCTTATATGTAACATATTCATCATGAGTATCCAATAGTACAATGGTAAACATAACCGCTTGTCACGAGGGCCATCAGGGTTCGATTCCCCGTTGTAGAGAATTTTTAATTTGTTGACTTTAAATATAACTTTACAATCCTACACTATAGTTAAGCGACCCATACCAGTTAGTATAGGCAAGAGTTGGATCTTTATTATAAACTAAGTCCAATGTAAGGAATGGTTTGTTATTTCAGTGATCGTCTTTTAATGTAAACAAAAAGCAAAACTAATTTTAGAATTTTCATGTATTTTTGTTGTTTAAATTAAAAAATTACTATTACTGATTAGGCATCATAAATATTTTTGCAGTTTACATAATAATTTTAGCGATTAAGCCAAAAAAGAAAATTTTGGTTCCAGGAGTTTCGGTTACTATTGAGACAAGTAGCTATTATTACTATAGAGTTCATTACATGGACTGTTTTATTGCTTCAAAATTCAAATATCTTTGAAAAGACTGCAGTATGAAAATACATCAAAAATGCAATTTTTTGGACAAAATTGATTCTACTTTAAAAAGTATTTTATTTTTAAATACAAAAGTGACTAGATGTTGCAATTTTCTTTAAAATGAGCTATTATACAGCTCTCTATGATTTTCCAGTGCCCAGCTAGCTGAGCAGAAAAAAAAAGCGGAAAGAAAAAAATATCCCGTTTGTGGAGAATAACGTGGTAAAAGTCAATTTTCTTGATTTTCAAGCCAATATATTTTCTTTGTTATTCAAGCCAAAGGGCGATAAGTTTCTTTTATAGAGGATTCGGACAAGGCGGTTCTAATGGTGTACTTTTTGTTTTGATCTGACTCTTTTTTTAGGAGTTGGGGGGTTTTATATTTCTTGACATTGGAGGTGATCGTCTCTTACTAGGTTGCTAGCTACCGCTTCAACCCGGACTATGGACTAAAGTTCGTTCTTTAATGTAATAATTTTTTTCATTATAGCTTTTGTCACCCCAGTATCTACCCATTATTCTGGTAGCAACTTTTTTCTTATGTTTGTTTCGGTAATCTATATCGTTATCATACCGTTCCTTGCTCTTTTGTTTCGCTGTCTCAATTTTCCCTTCTCGATACCCCTGATCCGTAAGATACCTCTGTTTTGCTCTGTCATATTTCATTTTCTTAAATCCTGGATCACAAGACATCTTAGTAGCAATCCTTACGCGTGCTCGAGCTTTATTGCGTTTGGTGGCATTTTTATCTCTTTTAAATAAACTTTTCTTATATTTCAGGATGTTAGCTTTATTTTTTGTGTAGTAAAGTTTTCTATTAGTAGAAATTTGGATTGTTCTATTTTGATATTGTTTTTGGTTATTCTTTCTTTTTTCCACTCGCGTGAGACCATATTTTTTCAAGATTTAAAATTATTAAGCACACAAAATCCCGTGTCGAGTATCTAAAACCTAGCATAAAACAAAACTAATTTTAAAATTTTCAGGTATTTATCTTGTTTGAATTACAAAATTAGTATTATTGGTTAGACACCATAAATATTTTTGCAGTTTAAATAATAAGTTTAGTGATTCTGGACTGAAAACTAAAATAATTGCAATTATGAGACAATAATATGGAGATATGTACTTTACGGGTTACAGGATACAATAATAAATTTGAACTGAGATGAAAAAAAAATTTCTTCCAGGAGACAAAAAGCAAAACTAATTTTAGAATTTGCATGTATTTTTGTTGTTTAAATTAAAAAATTACTATTACTGATTAGGCATCATAAATATTTTTGCAGTTTACATAATAATTTTAGCGATTAAGCCAAAAAGAAAATTTTGGTTCCAGGAGTTTCGGTTACTATTGAGACAAGTAGCTATTATTACTATAGAGTTCATTACATGGACTGTTTTATTGCTTCAAAATTCAAATATCTTTGAAAAGACTGCAGTATGAAAATACATCAAAAATGCAATTTTTTTGACAAAATTGATTCTACTTTAAAAAGTATTTTATTTTTAAATACAAAAGTGACTAGATGTTGCAATTTCCTTTAAAGTGAGCTATTATACAGCTCTCTATGATTTTCCAGTGCCCAGCTAGCTGAGCAGAAAGAAAAAGCGGAAAGAAAAAAATATCCCGTTTGTGGAGAATAACGTGGTAAAAGTCAATTTTCTTGATTTTCAAGCCAATATATTTTCTTTGTTATTCAAGCCAAAGGGAGGTAAGTTTCCTGTATAGAGGATTCGGACAAGGCGGTTCTAATGGTGTACTTTTTGTTTTGATCTGACTCTTTTTTAGGAGTTGGGGGGTTTTATATTTCTTGACATTGGAGGTGATCGTCTCTTACTAGGTTGCTAGCTACCGCTGCAACCCGGATATTATTATAATAATGGGTTATGATATTTCATAGTATTGGACGTGATTGTCTCTTACTGGATTGCTAGCTACCGATGCAAACCGGATTATACTATTACTATTAATTATTATTTTAGTCACTATAGCTAGTGTTTGTTCTTTATAGTTATGACTTTAAAAAGTATATCGATCTTTTAAAAAATCATTACAAACAGGAAAAAGCCTACGGCTTTTTCTTCTTTGAAATAGTAAGAGACGAACCTCAAGTAACTACCCCTGGAACCACCATTTATCAGTTACTATGGATGAGAGATCGTTCTTTACTGTAATTCTCTTTTAGAAATAATTTATTTTAGTTACTATAGATTTTTAACCCAATTAATTTCCTTTAAAATGAGCTATTGAACAACCCTCTACGATGTTCCAGTGCCAAGCTATCTCTGGATACAAAAGAAAAAAAAAGAAAAAAAGAAAAAAATATCCCGTTTAGGCAGAATGTTGTAGTAGCTGCCACTTTTCTTGATTTTCAAGCCAATATATTTCCCTTGCTGTTCAAGACAAGGGACAGAAATTTTACTATGCAGGGGTTTCGGACAAGGCGGTTCTAATGGTGTAATTTTTGTTTTGATCTGACTCTTTTTTAAGAACTATGGGTTTTTATATTTCTTAACATCGGACGTGATCGTCTCTTACTAGGTTGCTAGCTACCGCTGCAACCCGGATTGCTAGCTACCGCTGCAACACGGATTTATAATGATGTATAATATAAATACTGTAATCTTAAGTATAGTGAAGTTGCGTATGCAAGTTAGTATAGGGAAGAGTTCGATCTTTATTATATATAATTAACCAGACTGATTCCTTATTTAATTTTCTTAGTAAGTTAACCATTTTTATCATGTCTTATATGTAACATATTCATCATGAGTATCCAATAGTACAATGGTAAACATAACCGCTTGTCACGAGGGCCATCAGGGTTCGATTCCCCGTTGTAGAGAATTTTTAATTTGTTGACTTTAAATATAACTTTACAATCCTACACTATAGTTAAGCGACCCATACCAGTTAGTATAGGCAAGAGTTGGATCTTTATTATAAACTAAGTCCAATGTAAGGAATGGTTTGTTATTTCAGTGATCGTCTTTTAATGTAAACAAAAAGCAAAACTAATTTTAGAATTTTCATGTATTTTTGTTGTTTAAATTAAAAAATTACTATTACTGATTAGGCATCATAAATATTTTTGCAGTTTACATAATAATTTTAGCGATTAAGCCAAAAAAGAAAATTTTGGTTCCAGGAGTTTCGGTTACTATTGAGACAAGTAGCTATTATTACTATAGAGTTCATTACATGGACTGTTTTATTGCTTCAAAATTCAAATATCTTTGAAAAGACTGCAGTATGAAAATACATCAAAAATGCAATTTTTTGGACAAAATTGATTCTACTTTAAAAAGTATTTTATTTTTAAATACAAAAGTGACTAGATGTTGCAATTTCCTTTAAAATGAGCTATTATACAGTTCTCTATGATTTTCCAGTGCCCAGCTAGCTGAGCAGAAAAAAAAAGCGGAAAGAAAAAAATATCCCGTTTGTGGAGAATAACGTGGTAAAAGTCAATTTTCTTGATTTTCAAGCCAATATATTTTCTTTGTTATTCAAGCCAAAGGGCGATAAGTTTCTTTTATAGAGGATTCGGACAAGGCGGTTCTAATGGTGTACTTTTTGTTTTGATCTGACTCTTTTTTTAGGAGTTGGGGGGTTTTATATTTCTTGACATTGGAGGTGATCGTCTCTTACTAGGTTGCTAGCTACCGCTTCAACCCGGACTATGGACTAAAGTTCGTTCTTTAATGTAATAATTTTTTTCATTATAGCTTTTGTCACCCCAGTATCTACCCATTATTCTGGTAGCAACTTTTTTCTTATGTTTGTTTCGGTAATCTATATCGTTATCATACCGTTCCTTGCTCTTTTGTTTCGCTGTCTCAATTTTCCCTTCTCGATACCCCTGATCCGTAAGATACCTCTGTTTTGCTCTGTCATATTTCATTTTCTTAAATCCTGGATCACAAGACATCTTAGTAGCAATCCTTACGCGTGCTCGAGCTTTATTGCGTTTGGTGGCATTTTTATCTCTTTTAAATAAACTTTTCTTATATTTCAGGATGTTAGCTTTATTTTTTGTGTAGTAAAGTTTTCTATTAGTAGAAATTTGGATTGTTCTATTTTGATATTGTTTTTGGTTATTCTTTCTTTTTTTCCACTCGCGTGAGACCATATTTTTTCAAGATTTAAAATTATTAAGCACACAAAATCCCGTGTCGAGTATCTAAAACCTAGCATAAAACAAAACTAATTTTAAAATTTTCAGGTATTTATCTTGTTTGAATTACAAAATTAGTATTATTGGTTAGACACCATAAATATTTTTGCAGTTTAAATAATAAGTTTAGTGATTCTGGACTGAAAACTAAAATAATTGCAATTATGAGACAATAATATGGAGATATGTACTTTACGGGTTACAGGATACAATAATAAATTTGAACTGAGATGAAAAAAAAATTTCTTCCAGGAGACAAAAAGCAAAACTAATTTTAGAATTTGCATGTATTTTTGTTGTTTAAATTAAAAAATTACTATTACTGATTAGGCATCATAAATATTTTTGCAGTTTACATAATAATTTTAGCGATTAAGCCAAAAAAGAAAATTTTGGTTCCAGGAGTTTCGGTTACTATTGAGACAAGTAGCTATTATTACTATAGAGTTCATTACATGGACTGTTTTATTGCTTCAAAATTCAAATATCTTTGAAAAGACTGCAGTATGAAAATACATCAAAAATGCAATTTTTTTGACAAAATTGATTCTACTTTAAAAAGTATTTTATTTTTAAATACAAAAGTGACTAGATGTTGCAATTTCCTTTAAAATGAGCTATTATACAGCTCTCTATGATTTTCCAGTGCCCAGCTAGCTGAGCAGAAAGAAAAAGCGGAAAGAAAAAAATATCCCGTTTGTGGAGAATAACGTGGTAAAAGTCAATTTTCTTGATTTTCAAGCCAATATATTTTCTTTGTTATTCAAGCCAAAGGGAGGTAAGTTTCCTTTATAGAGGATTCGGACAAGGCGGTTCTAATGGTGTACTTTTTGTTTTGATCTGACTCTTTTTTTAGGAGTTGGGGGGTTTTATATTTCTTGACATTGGAGGTGATCGTCTCTTACTAAGTTGCTAGCTACCGCTGCAACCCGGATATTATTATAATAATGGGTTATGATATTTCATAGTATTGGACGTGATTGTCTCTTACTGGATTGCTAGCTACCGATGCAAACCGGATTATACTATTACTATTAATTATTATTTTAGTCACTATAGCTAGTGTTTGTTCTTTATAGTTATGACTTTAAAAAGTATATCGATCTTTTAAAAAATCATTACAAACAGGAAAAAAGCCTATGGCTTTTTCTTCTTTGAAATAGTAAGAGACGAACCTCAAGTAACTACCCCTGGAACCACCATTTATCAGTTACTATGGATGAGAGATCGTTCTTTACTGTAATTCTCTTTTAGAAATAATTTATTTTAGTTACTATAGATTTTTAACCCAATTAATTTCCTTTAAAATGAGCTATTGAACAACCATCTACGATGTTCCAGTGTCAAGCTATCTTTGGATACAAAAGAAAAAAAAAGAAAAAAGAAAAAAATATCCCGTTTAGGCAGAATGTTGTAGTAGCTGCCACTTTTCTTGATTTTCAAGCCAATATATTTCCCTTGCTGTTCAAGCCAAGTGACAGAAATTTTACTATGCAGGGTTTTCGGACAAGGCGGTTCTAATGGTGTAATTTTTGTTTTGATCTGACTCTTTTTTTAAGAACTATGGGTTTTTATATTTCTTAACATTGGACGTGATCGTCTCTTACTAGGTTGCTAGCTACCGCTGCAACCCGGAAATAGATTTTTAACCCAATTAATTTCCTTTAAAATGAGCTATTGAACAGCCCTCTACGATGTTCCAGTGCCAAGCTATCTCTGGATACAAAAAAGAAAAAAAAAGAAAAAAAAGAAAAAAATATCCCGTTTAGGCAGAATGTTGTAGTAGCTGCCACTTTTCTTGATTTTCAAGCCAATATATTTCCCTTGCTGTTCAAGCCAAGGGACAGAAATTTTACTATGCAGGGGTTTCGGACAAGGCGGTTCTAATGGTGTACTTTTTGTTTTGATCTGACTCTTTTTTAAGAACTATGGGTTTTTATATTTCTTAACATTGGACGTGATCGTCTCTTACTAGGTTGCTAGCGACCGCTGCAACCCGGATCTTACTAGATTGCTAGCTACCGCTGCAACCCGGATCTTTTAATGTAAAAAAAATATAAATACTGTAATCTTAACTATAGTAAAGTTGCGTATGCAAGTTAGTATAGGGAAGAGTTTGATCTTTATTATACTGGAAACAAAGAAAAGAGAAAAAAATATCCAGTTTAGGCAGAATGTTGTAGTAGCTGCCCCTTTTCTTGATTTTTTAGTACTGATTTTTTAACTTGCGTGTAGCTTGCTTTGATCTAGCCATTATGTATTCATGAATGAGACCATTTACAGTTTTGACGTTTCTTATATAGTAATTATGACGTCACTGCATCAAAAATACAGTTTTTATTGGAAAAATTTATTCTCTTTTAGAAATAATTTATTTTAGTTACTATAGATTTTTAACCCAATTAATTTCCTTTAAAATGAGCTATTGAACAATCCTCTACGATGTTCCAGTGCCAAGCTATCTCTGGATACAAAAGAAAAAAAAAAGAAAAAAGAAAAAAATATCCCGTTTAGGCAGAATGTTGTAGTAGCTGCCACTTTTCTTGATTTTCAAGCCAATATATTTCCCTTGCTGTTCAAGCCAAGGGACAGAAATTTTACTATGCAGGGGTTTCGGACAAGGCGGTTCTAATGGTGTACTTTTTGTTTTGATCTGACTCTTTTTTTAAGAACTATGGGTTTTTATATTTCTTAACACTGGACGTGATCGTCTCTTACTAGGTTGCTAGCTACCGCTGCAACCCGGATTTTTTCAGGAGTTATGGGTTACTTTACTTTTCTACTATGGGGCGTGATCATCTCTTACTTGGCTGCTAGCTACCGCTGCAGCCCAGACATCTATATAATGATTCTATGTAACACTCAGTTAGTCGTTCTTTAATGTAACTTGATTTTCAAACCAAAATATTTTTCTTTGTTATTCAAGCCAAAGGAAGGCAAGTTTACTATATAGAAGTTTTGAACAAGGCAGTTCTAATAGTGTACTTCTTGTTTTGATCTGAATCTTTTTTCAGGAGTTATTCGTTACTTTAGTTTTTACCATGGGGCGTGATAGTCTCTTAGGTTGCTAGCTACCGTTGCAACCCGGAAATCTATATAATGATTCTATATAACACTCAATTAGTCGTTCTTTAATGTAATTATCAAGATACTATCTCTGTTATCTGTGTAGTACTTTTTTTAACTTGCATGCAGCTTGCTTTGCTCTAACCATTATGTAATTCACGAATGAGACCATTTACATCTTTTTCGTTCTTAAGTACTAACACTTTTCTTGATTTTCAAGCCAATATACATCCCTTGCTGTTCAAGCCAAATGACCAAAAATTTCCTATATAGGGGTTTTGGACAAGGCAGTTCTAACGGCATACTTTTTGTTTTGATCTGACTTTTTTTTTTAGAAGTTGTGGGTTTTTATATTTCTTAGCATTGGACGCGATCGTTTCTTATATTTATTTTGATCTGACTCTTTTTTTAAGAACTATGGGTTTTTATATTTCTTAACATTGGACGTGATCGTCTCTTACTAGGTTGCTAGCTACCGCTGCAACCCGGAAATAGATTTTTAACCCAATTAATTTCCTTTAAAATGAGCTATTGAACAGCCCTCTACGATGTTCCAGTGCCAAGCTATCTCTGGATACAAAAAAAGAAAAAAAAAAAGAAAAAAAGAAAAAAATATCCCGTTTAGGCAGAATGTTGTAGTAGCTGCCACTTTTCTTGATTTTAAAGCCAATATATTTCCCTTGCTGTTCAAGCCAAGGGACAGAAATTTTACTATGCAGGGGTTTCGGACAAGGCGGTTCTAATGGTGTACTTTTTGTTTTGATCTGACTCTTTTTTTAAGAACTATGGGTTTTTATATTTCTTAACATTGGACGTGATCGTCTCTTACTAGGTTGCTAGCGACCGCTGCAACCCGGATCTTACTAGATTGATATCGACCGCTGCAACCCGGATCTTTTAATGTAAAAAAAATATAAATACTGTAATCTTAACTATAGTAAAGTTTCGTATGCAAGTTAGTATAGGGAAGAGTTTGATCTTTATTATACTGGAAACAAAGAAAAGAGAAAAAACTATCCCATTTAGGCAGAATGTTGTAGTAGCTGCCACTTTTCTTGATTTTTTAGTACTGATTTTTTAACTTGCGCGTAGCTTGCTTTGATCTAGCCATTATGTATTCATGAAAGAGACCATTTACAGTTTTGACGTTTCTTATATAGTAATTATGACGTCACTGCATCAAAAATACAGTTTTTATTGGAAAAATTTTTTCTCTTTTAGAAATAATTTATTTTAGTTACTATAGATTTTTAACCCAATTAATTTCCTTTAAAATGAGCTATTGAACAATCCTCTACGATGTTCCAGTGCCAAGCTATCTCTGGATACAAAAGAAAAAAAAAGAAAAAAAGAAAAAAATATCCCGTTTAGGCAGAATGTTGTAGTAGCTGCCACTTTTCTTGATTTTCAAGCCAATATATTTCCCTTGCTGTTCAAGCCAAGGGACAGAAATTTTACTATGCAGGGGTTTCGGACAAGGCGGTTCTAATGGTGTACTTTTTGTTTTGATCTGACTCTTTTTTTAAGAACTATGGGTTTTTATATTTCTTAACATTGGACGTGATCGTCTCTTACTAGGTTGCTAGCTACCGCTGCAACCCGGATTTTTTCAGGAGTTATGGGTTACTTTACTTTTCTACTATGGGGCGTGATCATCTCTTACTTGGCTGCTAGCTACCGCTGCAACCCATACATCTATATAATGATTCTATGTAACACTCAGTTAGTCGTTCTTTAATGTAACTTGATTTTCAAACCAAAATATTTTTTCTTTGTTATTCAAGCCAAAGGAAGGCAAGTTTACTATATAGAAGTTTTGAACAAGGCAGTTCTAATAGTGTACTTCTTGTTTTGATCTGAATCTTTTTTCAGGAGTTATTCGTTACTGTAGTTTTTACCATGGGGCGTGATAGTCTCTTAGGTTGCTAGCTACCGTTGCAACCCGGAAATCTATATAATGATTCTATATAACACTCAATTAGTCGTTCTTTAATGTAATCTCTTCTTTGTTTGATGTGAAATTAAAAACAGGAAAAAGCCTATGGCTTTTTCTTAATTGGAATAGTAAGTACTTGTAGCTTGTAGCTACGTTAGTATGCACTTGTAGCTACGCCTGGAGCCACCGTATATCAGTTACTATTGGCGAGAGATCGTTCTTTACTGTAATGATTTAATACTTAAGTTACTATGGGTTCAGTTCGTTCCTTATTGTAATCCTCTTTCCAACCTGTACATTGAATTAGTTCTTCTCTGTCATCTTTGGGTATGTCCTGTTGTAGGTGTTCTAAAATCGTGGCCATCATTACATCAAAACCTTTCTTATTTGAAAGGGATCTTAGACTCTTCAATTGGTATTTTGTCTTTATCTGCTCACAACTGTCACAATGCATTGTGGGGTATACATCCCTAATGTTAGCTACCTTATCAAGGCTCTCACCAAATAATTTTATTATTGTATTTTCATCCACAGAAACTCTAATATTGCCATCACCGTAAATGAAGTCTTGACTATTATTACGACAGAGTCTACTTGACACTTCTTCTATGTGATGACTTAGTTCCTTGTACGAGCCCTCGACTTTTAGTAGATTAATATGTTGTATAATCTTACATTTTGATACTGCCTTATATACGCTATTAATGAAACAGTTCAAGACAGGAAAATGTGGAGCTAGTGCCCTTAGAGAACGCAAATAGCTCTGACATCCCTCATTTGGGCTACAGTATAACGAATGCCCATGCTTTCTTGTGTCCCTGTAATTGATTTCACAATAATCCAAGCCGCCAAGGTAGAAATTAACCACTTTGTCAGTTGAAAATTTTAATGCTATATTGTTTTCAAGGATATCAAAAAGAATTTGACATAATTCAATATCCGTCGGATAGAGCTTGCAGATATCAGGGTGACATTGCCAAGTAACCTGCTGCCCAATTTTTGGTTTTGAATTTTTACTCAGATTGTTATAGGTGACTTCAGCCATCATAATTTCCTTGTCAGATCTAGTTTTAGAGCATTTTTCAATAGTTGTCTCGTACTTTTCAGGACAGTGTGTTCTACTACACAGAGAATTTTTTGCCAAATATTCAGTAGAACTAAACGAACTGTTTAAAACACAGTTAGAAATGCTTTTTTCTTGAGTCGGTGTTCCAGGAATTTGTTCTAAATCATTAGTCTTACAAACACATTTACTAATAACCCTAACAGGCTCGTTTTCGCCATAATTGAAAAACATTGCTTTTCCTTCGCTGTTGATAGGTATGCTTGTATATATATTTTTATTGCTGCTACATAAACTGCAATTGCTCCTTCCAAAATTAATATACGAATTTTCTAAGAAGTACGCCTCCGTATATTCACTGTGTTGTCGAACATTTTCCATTGCATCTATAAACTGTTCCGCAGTTGCCAATCCATACCTTGGAAGCTTTTCGTTAAACTGACAACATTTCTTTTGGATATTGCCATGAAGCTTTGCCAAAGCATTTCTAGCCGACTTTTCAACAGCATCCGCTCTTTCAAAGAGAATTTTAATCTGTAATTTCGAATACTTTTCGTGATCCCGATAAAACATGCGTAAAATGTTTCTCAATTTACAAAGATCAGCCTGCATTTTTGCCATCTTCTTGTATTTCTGAATGTAATTTTTCCCTTTGTCCTTATGCGTTCTTCGGTACAACCTCGCAGAGAATTTAATTTTTTCATTATAGCTTTTGTCACCCCAGTATCTACCCATTTTTCTGGTAGCAACTTTTTTCTTATGTTTGTTTCGGTAATCTATATCGTTATCATACCGTTCCTTGCTCTTTTGTTTCGCTGTCTCAATTTTCCCTTCTCGATACCCCTGATCCGTAAGATACCTCTGTTTTGCTCTGTCATATTTCATTTTCTTAAATCCTGGATCACAAGACATCTTAGTAGCAATCCTTACGCGTGCTCGAGCTTTATTGCGTTTGGTGGCATTTTTATCTCTTTTAAATAAACTTTTCTTATATTTCAGGATGTTAGCTTTATTTTTTGTGTAGTAAAGTTTTCTATTAGTAGAAATTTGGATTGTTCTATTTTGATATTGTTTTTGGTTATTCTTTCTTTTTTTCCACTCGCGTGAGACCATATTTTTTCAAGATTTAAAATTATTAAGCACACAAAATCCCGTGTCGAGTATCTAAAACCTAGCATAAAACAAAACTAATTTTAAAATTTTCAGGTATTTATCTTGTTTGAATTACAAAATTAGTATTATTGGTTAGACACCATAAATATTTTTGCAGTTTAAATAATAAGTTTAGTGATTCTGGACTGAAAACTAAAATAATTGCAATTATGAGACAATAATATGGAGATATGTACTTTACGGGTTACAGGATACAATAATAAATTTGAACTGAGATGAAAAAAAAATTTCTTCCAGGAGACAAAAAGCAAAACTAATTTTAGAATTTTCATGTATTTTTGTTGTTTAAATTAAAAAATTACTATTACTGATTAGGCATCATAAATATTTTTGCAGTTTACATAATAATTTTAGCGATTAAGCCAAAAAAGAAAATTTTGGTTCCAGGAGTTTCGGTTACTATTGAGACAAGTAGCTATTATTACTATAGAGTTCATTACATGGACTGTTTTATTGCTTCAAAATTCAAATATCTTTGAAAAGACTGCAGTATGAAAATACATCAAAAATGCAATTTTTTTGACAAAATTGATTCTACTTTAAAAAGTATTTTATTTTTAAATACAAAAGTGACTAGATGTTGCAATTTCCTTTAAAATGAGCTATTATACAGCTCTCTATGATTTTCCAGTGCCCAGCTAGCTGAGCAGAAAGAAAAAGCGGAAAGAAAAAAATATCCCGTTTGTGGAGAATAACGTGGTAAAAGTCAATTTTCTTGATTTTCAAGCCAATATATTTTCTTTGTTATTCAAGCCAAAGGGAGGTAAGTTTCCTTTATAGAGGATTCGGACAAGGCGGTTCTAATGGTGTACTTTTTGTTTTGATCTGACTCTTTTTTTAGGAGTTGGGGGGTTTTATATTTCTTGACATTGGAGGTGATCGTCTCTTACTAGGTTGCTAGCTACCGCTGCAACCCGGATTATCATACCGTTCCTTGCTCTTTTGTTTCGCTGTCTCAATTTTCCCTTCTCGATACCCCTGATCCGTAAGATACCTCTGTTTTGCTCTGTCATATTTCATTTTCTTAAATCCTGGATCACAAGACATCTTAGTAGCAATCCTTACGCGTGCTCGAGCTTTATTGCGTTTGGTGGCATTTTTATCTCTTTTAAATAAACTTTTCTTATATTTCAGGATGTTAGCTTTATTTTTTGTGTAGTAAAGTTTTCTATTAGTAGAAATTTGGATTGTTCTATTTTGATATTGTTTTTGGTTATTCTTTCTTTTTTTCCACTCGCGTGAGACCATATTTTTTCAAGATTTAAAATTATTAAGCACACAAAATCCCGTGTCGAGTATCTAAAACCTAGCATAAAACAAAACTAATTTTAAAATTTTCAGGTATTTATCTTGTTTGAATTACAAAATTAGTATTATTGGTTAGACACCATAAATATTTTTGCAGTTTAAATAATAAGTTTAGTGATTCTGGACTGAAAACTAAAATAATTGCAATTATGAGACAATAATATGGAGATATGTACTTTACGGGTTACAGGATACAATAATAAATTTGAACTGAGATGAAAAAAAAATTTCTTCCAGGAGACAAAAAGCAAAACTAATTTTAGAATTTTCATGTATTTTTGTTGTTTAAATTAAAAAATTACTATTACTGATTAGGCATCATAAATATTTTTGCAGTTTACATAATAATTTTAGCGATTAAGCCAAAAAAGAAAATTTTGGTTCCAGGAGTTTCGGTTACTATTGAGACAAGTAGCTATTATTACTATAGAGTTCATTACATGGACTGTTTTATTGCTTCAAAATTCAAATATCTTTGAAAAGACTGCAGTATGAAAATACATCAAAAATGCAATTTTTTTGACAAAATTGATTCTACTTTAAAAAGTATTTTATTTTTAAATACAAAAGTGACTAGATGTTGCAATTTCCTTTAAAATGAGCTATTATACAGCTCTCTATGATTTTCCAGTGCCCAGCTAGCTGAGCAGAAAAGAAAAAGCGGAAAGAAAAAAATATCCCGTTTGTGGAGAATAACGTGGTAAAAGTCAATTTTCTTGATTTTCAAGCCAATATATTTTCTTTGTTATTCAAGCCAAAGGGAGGTAAGTTTCCTTTATAGAGGATTCGGACAAGGCGGTTCTAATGGTGTACTTTTTGTTTTGATCTGACTCTTTTTTTAGGAGTTGGGGGGTTTTATATTTCTTGACATTGGAGGTGATCGTCTCTTACTAGGTTGCTAGCTACCGCTGCAACCCGGAAATTCGATGATCGAGCCTTTATGTAACCCGGATTAAAAAATTATTATCATATCTTATATGTAACTTTTATTTTATAAGTCTTCGATTGTCTAATGGTAAGTATGCCCACTTGTTACCTGGGAGAAGGGGGTTCGATTCCCCGTCGGGGAGAATTTTTTATATGTTGAATTAAAAGCACTATCTTTTCAATTTAAAATTTAAAAAAGAAACTTGTTTATTTACATTCTAGCTAAAATAATGAAGATAATATGAATGAACCACAGTGTTCAGTTTCTTTGGACTTGAGTTCGTTTCTTAACTATACTATTTTGATAGTTTTTTTGGTTATTCTTTCTTTTTTCCACTCGCATGAGACCATATTTTTTCAAGGTTTAAAATTATTAAGTACACAATATCCCGTGTCGAGTATCTAAAACCTAGCATAAAAAAAACTAATTTTTAAATTTTCAGGTATTTATCTTGTTTGAGTTACAAAATTAGTATTATTGGTTAGACACCATAGATATTTTTGCAGTTTACATAATAAGTTTAGTGGTTCTGAACTGAAAACTAAAATAATTGTAATTATAAGACAATAATATGGAGATACGTACTTTACGGGTTACAAACCAAAAAAAGTTTGGTTCCAGGATAAAATAATAACTTTGAACTGAGATGAAAAAAATTTTTCTTCCAGGAGACAAAAAGTAAAACTAATTATAAAATTTTCATGTATTTTTTTTGTTTAAATTAAGAAATTACTATTACTGATTAGGCATCATAAATATTTTTGAAGTTTACATAATAATTTTAGCGATTAAGCCAAAAAAGAAAATTTTGGTTCCAGGAGTTTCGGTTACTATTGAGACAAGTAGCTATTATTTCTATTGAGTTCATTACCATGAACTGTTTGATTGCTTCAAAATTCAAATATCTTTGAAAAGACTGCAGTATGAAAATACATCAAAAACGCAATTTTTTTGACAAAATTGATTCTAATTTAAAAAGTATTTTATTTTTAATTACAAAAGGCACTAGATGCTGCAATTTCCTTTAAAATGAGCTATTATACAGGTCTATATGATTTTCCAGTGCCCAGCTAGCTGAGGAGGAAAATCAAGCGGAAAGAAAAAAATATCCCGTTTGTGGAGAATAACGTGGTAAAAGTCAATTTTCTTGATTTTCAAGCCAATATATTCTCTTTGTCATTCAAGCCAAAGGGCGGTAAGTTTCCTTTATAGAGGTTTCGGACAAGGCGGTTCTAATGGTGTACTTTTTGTTTTGATCTGACTCTTTTTTTAGGAGTTGGGGGGTTTTATATTTCTTAACATCGGAGGTGATCGTCTCTTACTAGGTTGCTAGCTACCGCTGCAACCCGGATTTTGAGGTTTCTTATATAGTAATTATGACGTCACGGCGTAATGATTTTATTTCATGACGTCATTTAATGACGTCTTCAGAAACCACAACATAATGTCGTGTTTTTCTATTCACGTCATAGCTCTAATATAAAACTATGACGAAATTCATTATTTATCTAGTAGGGTTTCAGACAAGGTAGTTCTAATGATCTACTTTTGTTTTGATTGAACTCTATTTTTAGGAGTTTTGGGTTTTTAAATTTCTTAGCATTGGACTGATCGTCTTTTACTAGGTTGCTAGCTACTGCTGCAACCCAAATTCACATATATAGTTATGAGAGGCAGATTGGCCGAGTTTTAACTCGGCTATACAAACAGGAAAAAGCCTACGGCTTTTTCTTCTTTTAAATAGTAAGAGACTAAACTCAAACAATCAAGTAGCTAACTAAGTCCAATGTATGGAATGGTTTGTTATTTCAGTGATCGTCTTTTAATGTAATACCACTGCAACCCGGATTTTGGTATACTTATGTGAAGTGCTATAATACTTCAGTTACTATGGACTACAGTTTGTTCTTTAATGTAATGGGACTGATCGTCTCTTACTAGGTTGCTAGCAACTGCTACAACCCAAATTCACATATATATTTATTTATGAGAGGCAGCCTGGCCGAGTGGTCCAAGACACTGGTGTTAGCCACCAGTCTCTTCGGAGGCGTGGGTTCAAATCTTACCGCTGGTATACGATTATGTTTGAAAGACTGCAGTGTGAAAAGACATCAAAAATGCAGTTTTTGGTGGAAAAATTTATTCTCTTTTAGAAATAATTTATTTTAGTTACTATAGATTTTTAACCCAATTAATTTCCTTTAAAATGAGCTATTGAACAACCCTCTACGATGTTCCATTGCCAAGCTATCTGTGGAAAAGAAAAACAAAAAGAAAAGAGAAAAAAATATCCCGTTTGGGGAGAATAACGTGGTTAAAGTCAATTTTCTTGATTTTCAAGCCAATATATTTCCCTTGCTGTTCAATCCAAGGGACAGAAAGTTTTCTATACAGGGGTTTCGGACAAGGTGGCTCTAATGGTTTACTTTTTGTTTTGATCTGACTCCTTTGTTAGGAACTATGTGTTTTTATATTTCTTAACATTGGACGTGATCGTCTCTTACTAGGTTGCTAGCTACCGCTGCAACCCGGATTTTGAGGTTTCTTATATAGTAATTATGACGTCACGGCGTAATGATTTTATTTCATGACGTCATTTAATGACGTCTTCAGAAACCACAACATAATGTCGTGTTTTTCTATTCACGTCATAGCTCTAATATAAAACTATGACGAAATTCATTATTTATCTAGTAGGGTTTCAGACAAGGTAGTTCTAATGATCTACTTTTGTTTTGATTGAACTCTATTTTTAGGAGTTTTGGGATTTTAAATTTCTTAGCATTGGACTGATCGTCTCTTACTAGGTTGCTAGCTACTGCTGCAACCCAAATTCACATATATAGTTATGAGAGGCAGATTGGCCGAGTTTTTAACTCGGCTATACAAACAGGAAAAAGCCTACGGCTTTTTCTTCTTTTAAATAGTAAGAGACTAAACTCAAACAATCAAGTAGCTAACTAAGTCCAATGTATGGAATGGTTTGTTATTTCAGTGATCGTCTTTTAATGTAATACCACTGCAACCCGGATTTTGGTATACTTATGTGAAGTGCTATAATACTTCAGTTACTATGGACTACAGTTTGTTCTTTAATGTAATGGGACTGATCGTCTCTTACTAGGTTGCTAGCAACTGCTACAACCCAAATTCACATATATATTTATTTATGAGAGGCAGCCTGGCCGAGTGGTCCAAGACACTGGTGTTAGCCACCAGTCTCTTCGGAGGCGTGGGTTCAAATCTTACCGCTGGTATACGATTATGTTTGAAAGACTGCAGTGTGAAAAGACATCAAAAATGCAGTTTTTGGTGGAAAAATTTATTCTCTTTTAGAAATAATTTATTTTAGTTACTATAGATTTTTAACCCAATTAATTTCCTTTAAAATGAGCTATTGAACAACCCTCTACGATGTTCCATTGCCAAGCTATCTGTGGAAAAGAAAAACAAAAAGAAAAGAGAAAAAAATATCCCGTTTGGGGAGAATAACGTGGTTAAAGTCAATTTTCTTGATTTTCAAGCCAATATATTTCCCTTGCTGTTCAATTCAAGGGACAGAAAGTTTTCTATACAGGGGTTTCGGACAAGGTGGCTCTAATGGTTTACTTTTTGTTTTGATCTTACACCTTTGTTAGGAACTATGGGTTTTTATATTTCTTAACATTGGACGTGATCGTCTCTTACTAGGTTGCTAGCTACCGCTGCAACCCGGATTTAGAAAAAAAATTACTTTAGTTACTAAAGATTTTTAACCCAATTAATTTCCTTTAAAATGAGCTATTGAACAACTCTCTACAATGTTCCAGTGCCAAGCTATCTGTGGAAAAGAAAGAAAAAAAAAGAGAAAGAAAAAAATATGCCGTTTGTGGAGAACAACGTGATTAAAGTCAATTTTCTTGATTTTCAAGCCAATATATTTCCCTTGCTGGTCAAGCCAATTGACAGAAAGTTTCCTATACAGGGGTTTCGGACAAGGCGGTTCAAATGGTGTACTTTTTATTTTGATCTGACTGCTTTTTTAGGAGCTATGGGTTTTTATATTTCTTAACACTGGACGTGATCGTCTCTTACTAGGTTGCTAGCTACCGCTGCAACCAAGATCTAATGCCAAGCTATCTGTGGAATTACTAACCTATACTATAATTCAGTGGCGTATAAAATTTAGTATAGGCATGAGGTCGTTCTTTATTATAATAACTACCGCTGCAACCCGGATTAACTATAAATAGTTATAAATAGTATAGGGAAGAGTCCAATATATGCAATGGTGTGCTTTTCTAATGATCGTCCTTTAATATAAACTATGGACTAAAGTTCGTTCTTTAATGTAAAAATTCGATGATCGAGCCTTTATGTAACCCGGATTAAAAAATTATTATCATATCTTATATGTAACTTTTATTTTATTAGTCTTCGATAGTCTAATGGTAAGTATGCCCACTTGTTACCTGGAAGAAGGGGGTTCGATTCCCCGTCGGGAAGAAATTTTTATATGTTGAATTAAAAGCACTATCTTTTCAATTTAAAATTTAAAAAAGAAACTTGTTTATTTACATTCTAGCTAAAATAATGAAGATAATATGAATGAACCACAGTGTTCAGTTTCTTTGGACTTGAGTTCGTTTCTTAACTATACTATTTTGATAGTTTTTTTGGTTATTCTTTCTTTTTTCCACTCGCATGAGACCATATTTTTTCAAGGTTTAAAATTATTAAGTACACAATACCCCGTGTCGAGTATCTAAAACCTAGCATAAAAAAAACTAATTTTTAAATTTTCAGGTATTTATCTTGTTTGAATTAAAAAATTAGTATTATTGTTTAGACACCATAAATATTTTTGCAGTTTACATAATAAGTTTAGCGATTCTGGACTGAAAACTAAAATAATTGCAATTATAAGACAATAATATGGAGATACGTACTTTACGGGTTACAAACCAAAAAAAGTTTGGTTCCAGGATACAATAATAACTTTGAACTGCGATGAAAAAAAAATTTCTTCCAGGAGACAAAAAGTAAAACTAATTATAAAATTTTCATGTATTTTTGTTGTTTAAATTAAGAAATTACTATTACTGATTAGGCATCATAGATATTTTTGCAGTTTACATGATAATTTTAGCGATTAAGCCAAAAAAGAAAATTTTGGTTCCAGGAGTTTCGGTTACTATTGAGACAAGTAGCTATTATTACTATAGAGTTCATTACCATGAACTGTTTGATTTCTTCAAAATTGAAATATCTTTGAAAAGACTGCAGCATGAAAATACATCAAAAATGCAATTTTTTTGACAAAATTGATTCTACTTTAAAAAGTATTTTATTTTTAATTACAAAAGTGACTAGATGGTGCAATTTCCTTTAAAATGAGCTATTATACAGCTCTCTATGATTTTCCAGTGCCCAGCTAGCTGAAAAGAAAAATCAAGCGGAAAGAAAAAAATATCCCATTTGTGGAGAATAACGTGGTAAAAGTCAATTTTCTTGATTTTCAAGCCAATATATTTTCTTTGTTATTCAAGCCAAAGGGCGGTAAGTTTCCTTAATAGGGGTTTCGGACAAGGTGGTTCTAATGGTATACTTTTTGTTTTGATCTGACACTTTTTTTTAGGAGTTAGAGGTTTTATATTTCTTTACATTGGAGGTGATCGTCTCCTACTAGGTTGCTAGCGACCGCTGCAACCCGGATTATATTTCTTAGCATGGGACTGATCGTCTCTTACTAGGTTGCTAGCTACTGCTGCAACCCAAATTCATATATATATTTATTTATGAGAGGCAGCCTGGCCGAGTGGTCCAAGACACTGGTGTTAGCCACCAGTCTCTTCGGAGGCGTGGGTTCAAATCTTACCGCTGGTATACGATTATGTTTGAAAGACTGCAGTGTGAAAAGACATCAAAAATAGAGTTTTTGGTGGAAAAATTTATTCTCTTTTTGAAATAATTTATTTTAGTTACTATAGATTTTTAACCCAATTAGTTTCCTTTAAAATGAGCTATTGAACAACCCTCTACGATGTTCCAGTGCCAAGCTATCTGTGGAAAAGAAAAAAAAAGAAAAGAGAAAAAAAATATCCCGTTTGGGGAGAATAACGTGGTTAAAGTCAATTTTCTTGATTTTCATGCCAATATTTTTCCCTTGCTGTTCAAGCAAAGGGACAGAAAGTTTCCTATACAGGGGTTTCGGACAAGGTGGTTCTAATAGTGTACTTTTTGTTTTGATCTGACTCCTTTGTTAGGAACTATGGGTTTTTATATTTCTTAACATTGGACGTGATCGTCTCTTACTAGGTTGCTAGCTACCGCTGCAACCCGGATCTTTAACATGAAATTATAATCTAATTTTAGTTATTATGGGCTGGAAGTTTATTCTTTACTGTAAAATTAGCATTGGACTGATCGTCTCTTACTAGGTTGCTTGCTACCGCTGCAACCCGGATACCGCTACATTTTTCATATCTTGCAGCTACTCCTGGAACCACCATATATCAGTTACTATGGGCGAGAGATCGGTCTTTACTGTAAAATCCCAACTCTTCCAGTATTTCATACCAAAGCAAACAAAGTACTTGTTTTAGTCTTAAATTTATAATCTTACTTTAGTTACTATGGGCTGAAGTTCGTTCTTTACTGTAAAACTGTGGAACAGTTTACAGATGTAATGAGAAATCTTATACATCACTGTGAATATATGGAGACATAATTGTCCTCTACTTAGTTTCAGCTTAAATTCGATGATCGAGCCTTTATGTAATTAAAATGAGCCATTGAACAACTCTCTACGATTTTCCAGTGCAAAGCTATCTCTGGAAAAGAAGAAAAAAGAAAAAAATATCCCGTTTGTGGAGAATAACGTGGTTAAAGTCAATTTTCTTGTTTTTAAAGCCAATATATTTCCCTTGCTGTTCAAGCCAAAGGGCGGTAAGTTTACTTTCAAGGGGTTTTGGACAAGGCGGTTCTAATGGTGTACTTTTTGTTTTGATCTGACTCCTTTTTTAGGAACTATGGGTTTCTACATTTCTTAACATTGGACGTGATCGTCTCTTACTAGGTTGCTAGCTACCGCTGCAACCCGGATGGTAGGATGAAATAATAATATGCATATGGTTCTTAAATCATGCTGTTTTATAGTCCCATATGGTGTAGCGGATAGGATAGCTGGTTTTCATCTAGAAGGCTTGGGTTCGATTCCCGGTATTGAAAAATCTTTAACTCTATAATCTTCGAACATTAGAAGCTCTAAACCTTTTATAATTTATAATGAACCACATCGATCTTTTATGTAATGTAAAACCTTAGCAATTCTAAACTGAAAAACTAACTCAGTCCAATATATGCAATGGTGTGCTTTTCTAATGATCGTCCTTTAATATAAATATTCTCTTTTAGAAATACTTTATTTTAGTTACAAAAGGTTTTTAACCCAATTAATTTCCTTTAAAATGAGCTATTGAACAACTATCTACGATGTTCCAGTGCCAAGCTATCTCTGGATACAAAAAAAGAAAAGAGAAAAAAATATCCCGTTTGGGGAGAATAACGTGGTAAAAGTCAATTTTCTTGATTTTCAAGCCAATATATTTTCTTTGTTATTCAAGCCAAAGGGCGGTAAGTTTCCTTTATAGAGGTTTCGGACAAGGCGGTTCTAATGGTCTACTTTTTGTTTTGATCTGACCTCATTCTTAGGAACTATGGGTTTTTATATTTCTTAACATTGGACATCGTCTCTTACAAGGTTGCAAGCTACCGCTGCAACCCGGATAAAAATAATTGTTTTAATTACAAAAAGTTTTTAACCCCATTAATTTCCTTCAAAATGAGCCATTGAACAACTCTCTACAATGTTCCAGTGCCATGGTACCTGTTGAATTACTAACCTATACTATAATTAAGTGGCGTATAAAATTTAGTATAGGTAAGAGGTCGTTCTTTATTATATTACTATAGATTTTTAACCCAATTAATTTCCTTTAGGATGAGCTATTGAACAACCCTCTACGATTTTCCAGTGCCAAGCTATCTCTGTAAACAAAGGAAAGAGAGAAAAAAAAATATCCCGTTTGGGGAGAATAACGTGGTTAAAGTCAATTTTCTTGATTTTCAAGCCAATATATTTCCCTTGCTGTTCAAGCCAAGGGACAGAAAGTTTTCTATAAAGGGGTTTCGGACAAGGCGGTTCTAATGGTGTACTTTTTGTTTTGATCTGACTCCTTTTTTAGGAGCTATGGGTTTTTATATTTCTTAACATTGGACGTGATCGTCTCTTACTAGGTTGCTAGCTACCGCTGCAACCCGGATATTGACGTCATGGCGCAATGATATTATTTCATGACGTCATCAGAAACAACAATATAATTTCGTATTTTTCTATTCACGTCATAGCTCTAATATAAAATCTCTACAGCCATGATACAGATGAAAATTACGTAATCCCTATTTATATTTAAGTTAACATGGGCTAGATGTCGTTCTTTATTATAACTATAGTTCAGTGGCCTATAAAATTTAGTATAGGCAAGAGGTCGTTCTTTATTATAATTACCGGGATTACGAAAAATATTCAAAATTAAAGATTAAAATTATCTCTGAAAGAATGGATTTTGTTGAAAAGTCAGCTAGAGATGCTTTCGCAAAATTTCATAGTAATATCCAAAAGAAATGTTGCATGTTTAGTGAAAAGCTTCCAAGGTATGAACCGGCAACTGTGGAACAGTTTATAGATGTAATGGGAAATTTTATAGATCACTGTGAATATATGGAGGCATAATTGTTCTTTACTTAGTTTCAGCTTTAATTCGATGATCCAGACTTTATGTACTAACTACATCCAAAGACGATGACGTCATTGTTTAATATTGTATATAAAAAATTAAGCTTTTCGTAAAAAAAATTAATTAAAAAAAAATTAAGTACAAATAGCGCTAGATCTAGAGATTTCCTTTAAAATGAGCCATTGAACAACTCTCTACGATGTTCCAGTGCCAAGCTATCTGTGGAAAATAAAGAAAAAAATATCCCGTTTGTGGAGAATAACGTGGTTAAAGTGAATTTTCTTGATTATCAAGCCAATATATTTTCTTTGTTATTCAAGCCGCAGGGCGGTAAGTTTCCTTTATAGGGGTTTCGGACAAGGCGGTTCTAATGGTGTACTTTTTGTTTTGATCTGACTCTGTTTTTAGGAGTTAGGGGTTTTTATATTTCATAACATTGGACGTGATCGTCTCTTACTAAGTTGCTAGCTACCGCTGCAACCCGGATTGCTAGCTACCGCTGCAACCCGGATATATACAAAATCAAGTTTTTCGTGAAAAATAATTAATAAAAAAAATTAAGTGCAAAAGGCGCTAGATCTAGAGATTTCCTTTAAAATGAGCCATTGAACAACTCTCTACGATGTTCCAGTGCCAAGCTATCTCTGGAAACAAAAGAGGAAAAAAATATCCCGTTTGTGCAGAATAACGTGGTTAAAGTCAATTTTCTTGATTTTCAAGCCAATATATTTTCTTTGTTATTCAAGCCAAAGGGTGGTAAGTTTCCTTTATAGGGGTTTCGGACAAGGCGGTTCTAATGGGGTACTTTTTGTTTTGATCTGACTATTTTTCTAGGAGTTAGGGGTTTTTACATTTCTTAACATTGGACGTGATCGTCTCTTACTAGGTTGCTAGCTACCGCTGCAACCCGGATGATTTACTAACATACTCTTTATTATAACTATATAATTTAGTATAGGCAAGAGGTCGTTCTTTATTATAATTTATATTTCTTGACATTGGAGGTGATCGTCTCTTACTAGGTTGCTAGCTACCGCTGCAACCCGGATTAGTTAACATGGGCAAGGTGTCGTTCTTTATGGTATGAAAAAAAAATTTCTTCCAGGAGACAAAAAGCAAAACTAATTTTAGAATTTTCATGTATTTTTGTTGTTTAAATTAAAAAATTACTATTACTGATTAGGCATCATAAATATTTTTGCAGTTTACATAATAATTTTAGCGATTAAGCCAAAAAAGAAAATTTTGGTTCCAGGAGTTTCGGTTACTATTGAGACAAGTAGCTATTATTACTATAGAGTTCATTACATGGACTGTTTTATTGCTTCAAAATTCAAATATCTTTGAAAAGACTGCAGTATGAAAATACATCAAAAATGCAATTTTTTTGACAAAATTGATTCTACTTTAAAAAGTATTTTATTTTTAAATACAAAAGTGACTAGATGTTGCAATTTCCTTTAAAATGAGCTATTATACAGCTCTCTATGATTTTCCAGTGCCCAGCTAGCTGAGCAGAAAGAAAAAGCGGAAAGAAAAAAATATCCCGTTTGTGGAGAATAACGTGGTAAAAGTCAATTTTCTTGATTTTCAAGCCAATATATTTTCTTTGTTATTCAAGCCAAAGGGAGGTAAGTTTCCTTTATAGAGGATTCGGACAAGGCGGTTCTAATGGTGTACTTTTTGTTTTGATCTGACTCTTTTTTAGGAGTTGGGGGGTTTTATATTTCTTGACATTGGAGGTGATCGTCTCTTACTAGGTTGCTAGCTACCGCTGCAACCCGGATTAGTTACTAAGAGGTAGCCTTCGGTCCTTACTGTATTTACTATAATTAAGTGGCGTATAAAATTTAGTATAGGCAAGTGGTCGTTCTTTATTAAAAAACCCCATTAATTTCCTTTAAAATGAGCCATTGAACAACTCTCTACGATGTTCCAGTGCAAAGCTATCTGTTGAATTACTAACCTATACTATAATTAAGTGGCGTATAAAATTTAGTATAGGCATGAGGTCATTCTTTATTATAACAACCTGGATCTAGTATAGGCAAGAGTTCATTCTTTATTATATTGTAACAAACAGGAAAAAGCCTACGGCTTTTTCTTCTTTGGAATAGTAAGAGACAAACCTCAAAGAATCAGGCCGCTAACTAAGTCGAATATATGCAATGGTGTGTTCTTGTAATGATCGTCTTTTAGTATAAAATATTCAAACAGTTCGTTACCACGAACTGTTTTATTACTACAGGCAACAGATCGTTCTTTAATATAATTCTTCGGTACAACCTCGCAGAGAATTTAATTTTTTCATTATAGCTTTTGTCACCCCAGTATCTACCCATTATTCTGGTAGCAACTTTTTTCTTATGTTTGTTTCGGTAATCTATATCGTTATCATACCGTTCCTTGCTCTTTTGTTTCGCTGTCTCAATTTTCCCTTCTCGATACCCCTGATCCGTAAGATACCTCTGTTTTGCTCTGTCATATTTCATTTTCTTAAATCCTGGATCACAAGACATCTTAGTAGCAATCCTTACGCGTGCTCGAGCTTTATTGCGTTTGGTGGCATTTTTATCTCTTTTAAATAAACTTTTCTTATATTTCAGGATGTTAGCTTTATTTTTTGTGTAGTAAAGTTTTCTATTAGTAGAAATTTGGATTGTTCTATTTTGATATTGTTTTTGGTTATTCTTTCTTTTTTTCCACTCGCGTGAGACCATATTTTTTCAAGATTTAAAATTATTAAGCACACAAAATCCCGTGTCGAGTATCTAAAACCTAGCATAAAACAAAACTAATTTTAAAATTTTCAGGTATTTATCTTGTTTGAATTACAAAATTAGTATTATTGGTTAGACACCATAAATATTTTTGCAGTTTAAATAATAAGTTTAGTGATTCTGGACTGAAAACTAAAATAATTGCAATTATGAGACAATAATATGGAGATATGTACTTTACGGGTTACAGGATACAATAATAAATTTGAACTGAGATGAAAAAAAAATTTCTTCCAGGAGACAAAAAGCAAAACTAATTTTAGAATTTTCATGTATTTTTGTTGTTTAAATTAAAAAATTACTATTACTGATTAGGCATCATAAATATTTTTGCAGTTTACATAATAATTTTAGCGATTAAGCCAAAAAAGAAAATTTTGGTTCCAGGAGTTTCGGTTACTATTGAGACAAGTAGCTATTATTACTATAGAGTTCATTACATGGACTGTTTTATTGCTTCAAAATTCAAATATCTTTGAAAAGACTGCAGTATGAAAATACATCAAAAATGCAATTTTTTTGACAAAATTGATTCTACTTTAAAAAGTATTTTATTTTTAAATACAAAAGTGACTAGATGTTGCAATTTCCTTTAAAATGAGCTATTATACAGCTCTCTATGATTTTCCAGTGCCCAGCTAGCTGAGCAGAAAGAAAAAGCGGAAAGAAAAAAATATCCCGTTTGTGGAGAATAACGTGGTAAAAGTCAATTTTCTTGATTTTCAAGCCAATATATTTTCTTTGTTATTCAAGCCAAAGGGAGGTAAGTTTCCTTTATAGAGGATTCGGACAAGGCGGTTCTAATGGTGTACTTTTTGTTTTGATCTGACTCTTTTTTTAGGAGTTGGGGGGTTTTATATTTCTTGACATTGGAGGTGATCGTCTCTTACTAGGTTGCTAGCTACCGCTGCAACCCGGATTATCATACCGTTCCTTGCTCTTTTGTTTCGCTGTCTCAATTTTCCCTTCTCGATACCCCTGATCCGTAAGATACCTCTGTTTTGCTCTGTCATATTTCATTTTCTTAAATCCTGGATCACAAGACATCTTAGTAGCAATCCTTACGCGTGCTCGAGCTTTATTGCGTTTGGTGGCATTTTTATCTCTTTTAAATAAACTTTTCTTATATTTCAGGATGTTAGCTTTATTTTTTGTGTAGTAAAGTTTTCTATTAGTAGAAATTTGGATTGTTCTATTTTGATATTGTTTTTGGTTATTCTTTCTTTTTTTCCACTCGCGTGAGACCATATTTTTTCAAGATTTAAAATTATTAAGCACACAAAATCCCGTGTCGAGTATCTAAAACCTAGCATAAAACAAAACTAATTTTAAAATTTTCAGGTATTTATCTTGTTTGAATTACAAAATTAGTATTATTGGTTAGACACCATAAATATTTTTGCAGTTTAAATAATAAGTTTAGTGATTCTGGACTGAAAACTAAAATAATTGCAATTATGAGACAATAATATGGAGATATGTACTTTACGGGTTACAGGATACAATAATAAATTTGAACTGAGATGAAAAAAAAATTTCTTCCAGGAGACAAAAAGCAAAACTAATTTTAGAATTTTCATGTATTTTTGTTGTTTAAATTAAAAAATTACTATTACTGATTAGGCATCATAAATATTTTTGCAGTTTACATAATAATTTTAGCGATTAAGCCAAAAAAGAAAATTTTGGTTCCAGGAGTTTCGGTTACTATTGAGACAAGTAGCTATTATTACTATAGAGTTCATTACATGGACTGTTTTATTGCTTCAAAATTCAAATATCTTTGAAAAGACTGCAGTATGAAAATACATCAAAAATGCAATTTTTTTGACAAAATTGATTCTACTTTAAAAAGTATTTTATTTTTAAATACAAAAGTGACTAGATGTTGCAATTTCCTTTAAAATGAGCTATTATACAGCTCTCTATGATTTTCCAGTGCCCAGCTAGCTGAGCAGAAAGAAAAAGCGGAAAGAAAAAAATATCCCGTTTGTGGAGAATAACGTGGTAAAAGTCAATTTTCTTGATTTTCAAGCCAATAGATTTTCTTTGTTATTCAAGCCAAAGGGAGGTAAGTTTCCTTTATAGAGGATTCGGACAAGGCGGTTCTAATGGTGTACTTTTTGTTTTGATCTGACTCTTTTTTTAGGAGTTGGGGGGTTTTATATTTCTTGACATTGGAGGTGATCGTCTCTTACTAGGTTGCTAGCTACCGCTGCAACCCGGATTCTGAATGTAATTTTTCCCTTTGTCCTTATGCGTTCTTCGGTACAACCTCGCAGAGAATTAAATTTTTTCATTATAGCTTTTGTCACCCCAGTATCTACCCATTATTCTGGTAGCAACTTTTTTCTTATGTTTGTTTCGGTAATCTATATCGTTATCATACCGTTCCTTGCTCTTTTGTTTCGCTGTCTCAATTTTCCCTTCTCGATACCCCTGATCCGTAAGATACCTCTGTTTTGCTCTGTCATATTTCATTTTCTTAAATCCTGGATCACAAGACATCTTAGTAGCAATCCTTACGCGTGCTCGAGCTTTATTGCGTTTGGTGGCATTTTTATCTCTTTTAAATAGACTTTTCTGATATTTCAGGATGTTAGCTTTATTTTTTGTGTAGTAAAGTTTTCTATTAGTAGAAATTTGGATTGTTCTATTTTGATATTGTTTTTGGTTATTCTTTCTTTTTTTCCACTCGCGTGAGACCATATTTTTTCAAGGTTTAAAATTATTAAGCACACAAAATCCCGTGTCGAGTATCTAAAACCTAGCATAAAACAAAACTAATTTTAAAATTTTCAGGTATTTATCTTGTTTGAATTACAAAATTAGTATTATTGGTTAGACACCATAAATATTTTTGCAGTTTACATAATAAGTTTAGTGATTCTGGACTGAAAACTAAAATAATTGCAATTATGAGACAATAATATGGAGATATGTACTTTACGGGTTACAAACCAAAAAAAGTTTGGTTCCAGGATACAATAATAAATTTGAACTGAGATGAAAAAAAAATTTCTTCCAGGAGACAAAAAGCAAAACTAATTTTAGAATTTTCATGTATTTTTGTTGTTTAAATTAAAAAATTACTATTACTGATTAGGCATCATAAATATTTTTGCAGTTTACATAATAATTTTAGCGATTAAGCCAAAAAAGAAAATTTTGGTTCCAGGAGTTTCGGATACTATTGAGACAAGTAGCTATTATTACTATAGAGTTCATTACATGGACTGTTTTATTGCTTCAAAATTCAAATATCTTTGAAAAGACTGCAGTATGAAAATACATCAAAAATGCAATTTTTTTGACAAAATTGATTCTACTTTAAAAAGTATTTTATTTTTAAATACAAAAGTGACTAGATGTTGCAATTTCCTTTAAAATGAGCTATTATACAGCTCTCTATGATTTTCCAGTGCCCAGCTAGCTGAGCAGAAAAAAAAGCGGAAAGAAAAAAATATCCCGTTTGTGGAGAATAACGTGGTAAAAGTCAATTTTCTTGATTTTCAAGCCAATATATTTTCTTTGTTATTCAAGCCAAAGGGCGGTAAGTTTCCTTTATAGAGGATTCGGACAAGGCGGTTCTAATGGTGTACTTTTTGTTTTGATCTGACTCTTTTTTTAGGAGTTGGGGGGTTTTATATTTCTTGACATTGGAGGTGATCGTCTCTTACTAGGTTGCTAGCTACCGCTGCAGCCCGGATCAAGAATGAGAGAATTTACATCTGTGTCGCTCTTAAGTAGTAATTATGACGTCACGGCGTAATGATTTTATGGACGTCAAGGCGCAATGATATTATTTCATGACGTCATCAGAAACAACAATATAATTTCGTGTTTTTCTATTCACGTCATAGCTCTAATATAAAGCTACGACATTCATTATTTATCTAGTAGGGTTTCAGACAAGGTAGTTCTAATGATGTACTTTTGTTTTGATCTTACTCTATTTTTAGGAGTTTTGTTATATTTCTTAGCATGGGACTGATCGTCTCTTACTAGGTTGCTAGCTACTGCTGCAACCCAAATTCACATATATATTTATTTATGAGAGGCAGCCTGGCCGAGTGGTCCAAGACACTGGTGTTAGCCACCAGTCTCTTCGGAGGCGTGGGTTCAAATCTTACCGCTGGTATACGATTATGTTTGAAAGACTGCAGTGTGAAAAGACATCAAAAATGCAGTTTTTGGTGGAAAAATTTATTCTCTTTTAGAAATAATTTATTTTAGTTACTATAGATTTTTAACCCAATTAATTTTCTTTAAAATGAGCTATTGAACAACCCTCTACGATGTTCCAGTGCCAAGCTATCTGTGGAAAAGAAAAAAAAAAGAAAAGAGAAAAAAATATCCTGTTTGGGGAGAATAACGTGGTTAAAGTCAATTTTCTTGATTTTCAAGCCAATATATTTCCCTTGCTGTTCAAGCCAAGGGACAGAGAGTTTCCTATACAGGGGTTTCGGACAAGGCGGTTCTAATGGTGTACTTTTTGTTTTGATCTGACTCCTTTGTTAGGAACTATGGGTTTTTATATTTCTTAACATTGGACGTGACCGTCTCTTACTAGGTTGCGATCTATCGCTGCAACCCGGAAAAAACACACATTGTGCCCACATCGTTCTTTACTCAGGCAGTGCTAGCGCGCTGCCTATGATAATAAACTGATTACACACAGGAAAAAGCCTACGGCTTTTTCTTCTTTTAAATAGTAAGAGACGAGTCTCAAATAATCAAGTAGCTAGCTAATTCCAAAGGTATGCAATTTTTGTTATTCCAATGATCGTTTTTTATTGTAACTAGGTTTCAGCCATCTCTACAGCCATGATACTATTGGAAATTACATAATCCCTATTTATGTTTTAGTTAACATGGGCAAGGTGTTGTTCTTTATTGTATTATGTAATCTCTTACTAGGTTGCTAGCTACCGCTGCAACCCGGATTGCTAGCTACCGCTGCAAACCAGATAAATGTACAATCCTATGCAGTAGTTAAGTTGCCTATGCAAGATAGTATAGGCAAGAGTTCGTTCCTTATTATACTGCTCAATTCTTGCTTCTCTGTAATGTTCATCATTACCATACCGTTCCTTGATCTTTTGTTTGGCTGTCTCAATTTTTGCATGTCTATAATCTTCATCATTGTGATAACGTTCCCTGCTCTTTTGTCTAGCCTGCTCAATTGTTGCTTCTCTATAAAGTTTATCATTGTGATAACGCTCCTTGATCTTTTGTTTAGCCTGCTCAATTCTTGCTTCTCTGTAATGTTCATCATTACCATACCGTTCCTTGATCTTTTGTTTGGCTGTCTCAATTTTTGCATGTCTATAATCTTCATCATTGTGATAACACATCTTGCTGTTTTCTTTTGCTCTCTCAATTATTACTTCTCGATACGCCTGGTCGGTTGAATACCTTTGTTTTGCTCTCTCAATTTTTACTTCTCGATACGCCTGGTCGGTTGAATACCTTTGCTTTTCTCTTTTCAAGATACTAGCTCTGTTGTTTGTGTAGTACTCTTTCTTCAAATTGCGTATAGCTTGCTTCGATCTAACCATTATTCTAATCAAGAATGAGAGAATTTTCAGTTTTGACTTTCCTTATATACTAATTATGACGTCACTCTATTCACGTCATAGCTCTAATATAAAACTATGATGACGTTCATTATTTATCTAGTAGGGTTTCAGACAAGGTATTTCTAATGATGTACTTTTGTTTTGATCTGACTCTATTTTTAGGAGTTTTGGGTTTTTATATTTCTTAGCATTGGACTGATCGTCTATTACTAGGTTGCTAGCTACTGCTGCAACCCAAATTCACATATATATTTATTTATGAGAGGCAGCCTGGCCGAGTGGTCCAAGGCACTGGTGTTAGCCACCAGTCTCTTCAGAGGCGTGGGTTCAATTCTTACCGCTGGTATACGATTATGTTTGAAAGACTGCAGTGTGAAAAGACATCAAAAATGCAGTTTTTGGTGGAAAAATTTATTCTCTTTTAGAAATAATTTATTTTAGTTACTATAGATTTTTAACCCAATTAATTTCCTTGAAAATGCGCTATTGAACAACCCTTTACGATGTTCCAGTGCCAAGCTATCTGTGGAAAAGAAAAAAAAAAAAAAAAAAAAAAAAAAGAAAAAAATATCCAGTTTAGGCAGAATGTTGTAGTAGCTGCCACTTTTCTTGATTTTCAAGCCAATATATTTCCCTTGCTGTTCAAGCCAAGGGACAGAAATTTTACTATGCAGGGGTTTCGGACAAGGCGGTTCTAATGGTGTACTTTTTGTTTTGATCTGACTCTTTTTTTAAGAACTATGGGTTTTTATATTTCTTAACATTGGACGTGATCGTCTCTTACTAGGTTGCAGCGGTAGCTCCATGGCTGTAGAGCCATCTCTACAGCCATGATACTGATGGAAATTACATAATCCCTATTTATTTTTCAGTTAATATGGGCTATGTGTCGTTCTTTATTATAAATGATTACACACAGGAAAAGGCCTACGGCTTTTTCTTCTTTTAAATAGTGAGAGACGAGTCTCAAATAATCAAGTAGCTAGCTAATTCCAAAGGTATTCAATTTTTGTTATTCCAATGATCGTTTTTTATTGTAACTAGGTTTCAGCCATCTCTACAGCCATGATACTATTGGAAATTACATAATCCCTATTTATGTTTTAGTTAACATGGGCAAGGTGTCGTTCTTTATTGTAAACCCGGAATATATTAAAAATTTGAGTTAGTATAAGCGAGGGTTCGTTCTTTGTTATATTTTCAATTTAAAATTAAAAAAAAACTTGTTTATTTACATTCTAGCTAAAATAATGAAAATAATATGAATGAGCCACAGTGTTCAGTTTCTTTGGACTTGAGTTCGTTTTTTAACTATAAATACAAACAGGAAAAAGCCTACGGCTTTTTCTTCCTTTGAATAGTAAGAGACGAAACTCAAACAATCAAGTAGCTAACTAAGTCTAATGTATGGAATGGTTTGTTATTTCAGTGATCGTCTTTTAATGTAAAAATATAAATACGGTAATCTTAACTATAGTGAAGTTGCGTATGCAAGTTAGTATAGGGAAGAGTTCAATCTTTATTATAATTTCTTTAAAATGAGCTATTTAACAACCCTCTACGATGTTCCAGTGCCAAGCTATCTCTGGATACAAAAAAAGAAAAAAAAAAGAAAAAAAAAAGAAAAAAATATCCCGTTTAGGCAGAATGTTGTAATAGCTGCCACTTTTCTTGATTTTCAAGCCAATATATTTCCCTTGCTGTTCAAGCCAAGGGACAGAAATTTTACTATGCAGGGGTTTCGGACAAGGCGGTTCTAATGGTGTACTTTTTGTTTTGATCTGACTCTTTTTTTAAGAACTATGGGTTTTTATATTTCTTAACATTGGACGTGATCGTCTCTTACTAGGTTGCTAGCTACCGCTGCAACCCGGATTGCTAGCTACCGCTGCAACACGGATTTATAATGATGTATAATATAAATACTGTAATCTTAACTATAGTGAAGTTGCGTATGCAAGTTAGTATAGGGAAGAGTTCGATCTTTATTATATATAATTAACCAGACCGATTCCTTATTTAATTTTCTTAGTAAGTTAACCATTTTTATCATGTCTTATATGTAACATATTCATCATGAGTATCCAATAGTACAATGGTAAACATAACCGCTTGTCACGAGGGCCATCAGGGTTCGATTCCCCGTTGTAGATAATTTTTAATTTGTTGACTTTAAATATAACTTTACAATCCTACACTATAGTTAAGCGACCCATACCAGTTAGTATAGGCAAGAGTTGGATCTTTATTATAAACTAAGTCCAATGTAAGGAATGGTTTGTTTTTTCAGTGATCGTCTTTTAATGTAAACAAAAAGCAAAACTAATTTTAGAATTTTCATGTATTTTTGTTGTTTAAATTAAAAAATTACTATTACTGATTAGGCATCATAAATATTTTTGCAGTTTACATAATAATTTTAGCGATTAAGCCAAAAAAGAAAATTTTGGTTCCAGGAGTTTCGGTTACTATTGAGACAAGTAGCTATTATTACTATAGAGTTCATTACATGGACTGTTTTATTGCTTCAAAATTCAAATATCTTTGAAAAGACTGCAGTATGAAAATACATCAAAAATGCAATTTTTTTGACAAAATTGATTCTACTTTAAAAAGTATTTTATTTTTAAATACAAAAGTGACTAGATGTTGCAATTTCCTTTAAAATGAGCTATTATACAGCTCTCTATGATTTTCCAGTGCCCAGCTAGCTGAGCAGAAAGAAAAAGCGGAAAGAAAAATATATCCCGTTTGTGTAGAATAACTTGTTAAAAGTCAATTTTATTGATTTTCAAGCCAATATGTTTTCTTTGTTATTAAATCAAAATTGAGTTAAGTTTCATTTATAGATGATTATGACAAGGCGGTTCTAATGGTGTACTTTTTGTTTTGATCTGACTCTTTTTTTAGGAGTTGGGGGGTTTTATATTTCTTGACATTGGAGGTGATCGTCTCTTACTAGGTTGCTAGCTACCGCTGCAACCCGGATTCAGATGAAACTCTCAATAAGCTTAAGTGTTCTATCCATTTCAATAATCTCCCCGGATCTTTACAATAACTTTCATTTAAAACTAGCAAAACATTTTTTAAGCCTGATGAAGATTTAACTAATGTGTCAAAAGTAAGGTTGCAAGTCGACGATTTATTTTCGGCCTTATTATAATTGGTATGGTGAAATAATAATACGCATATGGCTCTTAAATCATACTTCTTTATGGTTCAATATGGTCTAGTGGCTAGTATAGTTAACTTTCACTTAACAGGCTCGGGTTCGATTCCCGGGTTGGAAAATTTTTAACTCTATAATCTTCGAACATTTGAACCTTTTATAATTTACAATGATGCATAATATAAATACTGTAATCTTAACTATAGTGAAGTTGCGTATGCAAGTTAGTATAGGGAAGAGTTCGATCTTTATTATAAACATTGGACGTGATCGTCTCTTACTAGGTTGCTAGCTACCGCTGCAACCCGGATGGAGATATGTACTTTACGGTTTACAAACCAAAAAAGTTTGGTTCCAGGATACAATAATAAGTTTGAACTGAGATGAAAAAAATTTTTCTTCCAGGAGACAAAAAGCAAAACTAATTTTTGAATTTTCATGTATTTTTGTTGTTTAAATTAAAAAATTACTATTACTGATTAGGCATCATAAATATTTTTGCAGTTTACATAATAATTTTAGCGATTAAGCCAAAAAAGAAAATTTTGGTTCCAGGAGTTTCGGTTACTATTGAGACAAGTAGCTATTATTACTATAGAGTTCATTACCATGAACTGTTTTATTGCTTCAAAATTCAAATATCTTTGAAAAGACTGCAATATGAAAATACATCAAAAATGCAATTTTTTTGACAAAATTGATTCTACTTTAAAAAGTATTTTATTTTTAAATACAAAAGTGACTAGATGTTGCAATTTCCTTTAAAATGAGCTATTATACAGCTCTCTATGATTTTCCAGTGCCCAGCTAGCTGAGGAGAAAAATCAAGCGGAAAGAAAAAAATATCCCGTTTGTGGAGAATAACGTGGTAAAAGTCTATTTTCTTGATTTTCAAGCCAATATATTTTATTTGTTATTCAAGCCAAAGGGCGGTAAGTTTCCTTTATAGAGGATTCGGACAAGGCGGTTCGAATGGTGTACTTTTTGTTTTGATCTGACTCTTTTTTTAGGAGTTGGGGGGTTTTATATTTCTTAACATTGGAGGTGATCGTCTCTTACTAGGTTGCTAGCTACCGCTGCAACCCGGACAAACAGTAAAAAGCCTACGGCTTTTTCTTCTTTGAAATAGTAAGAGACGATCCTCAAGCAATCAAATAGCTATCTAAGTCCAATGTATGCAGTGGTATGTTATTCCAATGATCGTATTTTAATGTAATTTTCTTGATTTTCAAGCGAATATATTTCCCTTGCTGTTCAAGCCAAGGGACTGAAAGTTTCCTATACAGGGGTTTCGGACAAGACAGTTTTGATGGTGTAATTTTTGTTTTGATCTGACTCCTTTTTTAGGAACTATGAGTTTTTATATTTCGTAAAAATTGGACGTGATCGTCTCTTACTAGGTTGCTAGCTACCGCTGCAACCCAGACTAGGTTTCTAGCTACCGCTGCAACCAGGATAATTGACAAACACCATTTATGATGAGCTATATTCGTCCTTTATGTAACTATCGTTCTTTACTGTAATTCAAATCTTACCGCTGGTATACGATTATGTTTGAAAGACTGCAGTGTGAAAAGACATCAAAAATGCAGTTTTTGGTGGAAAAATTTATTCTCTTTTAGAAATAATTTATTTTAGTTACTATAGATTTTTAACCCAATTAATTTCCTTTCAAATGAGCCATTGAACAACTCTCTACGATGTTCCAGTGCCAAGCTATCTGTGGAAAAGAAAAAATAAAAAAAGAAAAAAATATCTCGTTTAGGCAGAATGTTGTAGTAGCTGCCACTTTTCTTGATTTTCAAGCCAATATATTTTCATTGCTGTTCAAGCCAAGGGACAGAGAGTTTCCTATACAGGGATTTTGGACAAGGCGGTTCTAATGGTGTACTTTTTGTTTTGATCTGACTCCTCTCTTAGGAGCTATGGGTTTTTATATTTCTTAACATTGGACGTGATCGTCTCTTACTAGGTTGCTAGCTACCGCTGCAACCCGGATGCTAGCTACCGCTGCAACCCGGATATTTATTATAAATATTTCTAATTGATTACAAACAGGAAAAAGCCTACGGCTTTTTCTTCTTTGAAATAGTAAGAGACTAGCCTTAAGCAATCAAATAGCTAACTAAATCAAATGTATGTAATGGGTTTTTATTCCAATGGTCGTCTTTTAATGGAAAATTTTAATATATTGGTCTTAAATATAACTGTACTAGCCTACACTATAGATAAGTGGCCTATAAAATTTAGTAGAGGCAAGAGGTCGTTCTTTATTAAATCACTTAACACGCTCGGGTTCGATTCTCGGTGGGGGAAAATTTTTAACTCTATAATCTTCGAACATTTGAACCTTTTATAATTTATAATGATGCATAATATAAATACTGTAATCTTAACTATAGTGAAGTTGCGTATGCAAGTTAGTATAGGGAAGAGTTCGATCTTTATTATAAAATTATTATAAACTTTTCTTGATTTTCAAGCCAATATATTTCCCTTGCTGTTCAAGCCAAGGGACAGAAAGTTTCCTATACAGGGGTTTTGGACAAGGCGGTTCTAATGGTGTACTTTTTGTTTTGATCTGACTCCTTTTTTAGGAACTATGGGTTTTTATATTTCTTAACATTGGACGTGATCGTCTCTTACTAGGTTGCTAGCTACCGCTGCAACCCGGATTCTTAACATTGGACCTGATCGTCTCTTACTAGGTTGCTAGCTACCGCTGTAACCCGGATCTAATATGTGCCGTGGATCGTTCTTTACTAGGTTTCAGACATCTCTACAGCCAAGATACCGATGAAAATTACATAATCCCTATTTATATTTCAGTTAACATGGACTGTAATTACAAATAGTTCTTAAACCCATTAATTTTTGTTTAAAATGAGATATTGAAAAACTCTCTACAATGTTCCAATGCCAAGCTATCTTTGGAATTACTAACCTATACTATAAGTAAGTGGCGTATAAAATTTAGTATAGGCAAGAAGTTGTTCTTTATTATATCTTCTTTTAAATAGTAAGAGACGGTTCTCAAATAATCAAGTAGCTAGCTAATTCCATAGGTATTCAATTTTTGTTATTCCAATGATCGTTTTTTATTGTAATCCTTTAAAATGAGCCATTGAACAACTCTCTACGATGTTCCAGTGCCATGATATCTGTTGAATTACTAACCTATACTATAATTAAGTGGCGTATAAAATTTAGTATAGGCAAGAGATCGTTCTTTATTATAACTACCGCTGCAACCTAGATATTCTTATTTCTGCTACTATTGGCTAAGGTTCGTTCTTTCATGTAAAACTAGCAAAACATTTTTTAAGTCTGATGAAGATTTAACTAATGTGTCAAAAGTAAGGTTGCAAGTCGACGATTTTGTTTTGGCCTTATTATAATTGGTATGGTGAAATAATAATATGCATATGGCTCTTAAATCATACTTCTTAATGGTCCCATATGGTTTAGTGCCTAGGATAGTTAACTTTCACTTAACAGGCCAGGGTTCGATTCCCGGTGTGGGAAAATTTTTAACTCTATAATCTTCGAACATTTGAACCTTTTATAATTTATAATGATGAATAATATAAATACTGTAATCTTAACTATAGTGAAGTTGCCTATGCAAGTTAGTATAGGGAAGAGTTCGATCTTTATTATTATACCGCTGGTATACGATTATGTTTGAAAGACTGCAGTGTGAAAAGACATCAAAATGCAGTTTTTGCTGGAAAAATTTATTCTCTTTTAGAAATAATTTATTTTAGCTACTATAGATTTTTAACCCAATTAATTTCCTTTAAAATGAGCTATTGAACAACCCTCTACGATGTTCCAGTGCCAAGCTATCTCTGGATACAAAAAAAGAAAAAAAAAAAGAAAAAAGAAAAAAATATCCCGTTTAAGCAGAATGTTGTAGTAGCTGCCACTTTTCTTGATTTTCAAGCCAATATATTTCCCTTGCTGTTCAAGCCAAGGGACAGAAATTTTACTATTCAGGGGTTTCGGACAAGGCGGTTCTAATGGTGTACTTTTTGTTTTGATCGGACTCTTTTTTTAAGAACTATGGGTTTTTATATTTCTTAACATTGGACGTGATCGTCTCTTACTAGGTTGCTAGCTACCGCTGCAACCCGGATTTTAATTACAAAAGGTTTTTAACCCAATTAATTTCCTTTAAAATGAGCCATTGAACAACTCTCTACGATGTTCCAGTGCCATGCTATCTGTTGAATTACTAACCTATACTATAATTAAGTGGCGTATAAAATTTAGTATAGGCAAGAGGTCGTTCTTTATTATAATGGTTTGACCAGTTTTTAATGCATTTATGTCTCGCTCTAAGTTTATTTTGACCAATTTTTGTTTTTTTTAATGTTTTAATTGACTTTTTACAGTTTTAATTATTGACTTTTAAATGATGTTCATTATGGTTTTCTGTATTCTGTTGTTGTTCTTTGCATTTTTAGTCTAACGATTTATTTGTTGTCGACTCCAAAGTCCGAATTCGGCCCTTTGTGGGCTTTTGATAGCAATTTTTTTGGAAATAAATATCTTATCTCCTACCGCTGCAACCCGGATAACTAAATCAAATATATGTAATGGGTTTTTATTCCAATGGTCGTCTTTTAATGGAAAATTTTAATATATTGGCCTTAAATATAACTGTACTAGCCTACACTATAGTTAAGTGGCCTATAAAATTTAGTAGAGGCAAGAGGTCGTTGTTTATTATAAAAATTCAAAGAATCAGGCAGCTAACTAAGTCCAATATAAGCAATTGTTTGTTTTTCTAATGATCATCTTTTAATTTGAAGTTTCTTACTAGGTTGCTAGCTACCACTTAAACCCGGAGTGTGTAATAGGTTGCTAACTACCGCTGCAACCTAGATATTCTTATTTCTGCTACTATGGGCTAAGGTTCGTTCTTTCATGTAAAACTAGCAAAACATTTTTTAAGTCTGATGAAGATTTAACTAATGTGTCAAAAGTAAGGTTGCAAGTCGACGATTTTGTTTTGGCATTATTATAATTGGTATGGTGAAATAATAATATGCATATGGCTCTTAAATCATACTTCTTAATGGTCCCATATGGTTTAGTGCCTAGGATAGTTAACTTTCACTTAACAGGCCTGGGTTCGATTCCCGGTGTGGGAAAATTTTTAACTCTATAATCTTCGAACATTTGAACCTTTTATAATTTATAATGATGTATAATATAAATACTGTAATCTTAACTATAGTGAAGTTGCCTATGCAAGTTAGTATAGGGAAGAGTTCGATTTTTATTATAATACCGCTGGTATACGATTATGTTTGAAAGACTGCAGTGTGAAAAGACATCAAAATGCAGTTTTTGGTGGAAAAATTTATTCTCTTTTAGAAATAATTTATTTTAGTTACTATAGATTTTTAACCCAATTAATTTCCTTTAAAATGAGCTATTGAACAACCCTCTACGATGTTCCAGTGCCAAGCTATCTGTGGAAAAGAAAAAAAAAGAAAAAGAGAAAAAAATATCCCGTTTGGGGAGAATAACGTGGTTAAAGTCAATTTTCTTGATTTTCAAGCCAATATATTTCCCTTGCTGTTCAAGCCAAGGGACAGAAAGTTTCCTATACAGGGGTTTCGGACAAGGCGGTGCTAATGGTGTACTTTTTGTTTTGATCTGACTCCTTTGTTAGGAACTATGGGTTTTTATATTTCTTAACATTGGACGTGATCGTCTCTTACTAGGTTGCTAGTTACCGCTGCAACCCGGATTGGGTTCGAATCCCGGTGTAGGAATTATTTTTAAACAAAATTAGATGAAATTAATTAGCTAATTTGACAAGACATAGTAGGTAACTAAGGGCAAGAGTTCGTTCTTTACTATAACAACCAGGATGACGTCAGTTACAACTTAGAATTCGTTTTATGCTATATCATTACAAACAGGAAAAAGCCTACGGCTTTTTCTTCTTTGAAATAGTAAGAGACGAACCACAAGTAACTACCCCTGGAACCACCATATATCAGTTACTATGCATGAGCGATCGTTCTTTACTGTAAATTTCATCTGCTTAAAATCTTCAATGAAGTCTTTTGGAACCGCTGAATTGAGAGGCTGGACAGAAAAATGTTCAACCAATGTAGATTTTGCGCTTTCTGTCAGTTTCTGAAGGATTGCAGCTTCCGGTATTTCAGGTAAATTATCAACACCAACCGCTTTTTCAGCAAGATGCGCTTCAAGTATTTTATTTAGATCTTCTAGGGTGTATGCACGCATTGTTTTATAGAGACTGTTGTTCTCTCTTAACCAAAACATTGCTTCATTAAATTTTCTCAAATCTATTAGGGCAATCCAAAAATTCTATCTGTAATTAGGCTGACCATTGACAATGACTACAAAACTATCAATGTTAAGAAGTTTTTCAGGCTGAATATCTGCATTTGCTTGCACATCAACAGGTAGATATACTATTCTCCCCTTAAGAGCGTCAAGAAGTTCTGTTCTAGGTCTCTTCAATGCAGTTACTTGCCCTAATCTGACGATCGTAAGACAAGGCATTACAAATCGAATCATTGCCATTTCAAAATTATTCAAACACTTTATACATTCTGGTGTACAGTCTATAGGAACGTTATTTAATACTGATCGGACATTCTCCTGACTTTTCAACATTTTCCCAGCACAGTAATCACAGACAAAGGATGAATCTATGACATCCTCTTTCTAACCTGTACATTGAATTAGTTGTTCTCTGTCATCTTTGGTTATGTCCTGTTGTAGGTGTTCTAAAATCGTGGCCATCATTACATCAAAACCTTTCCTATTTGAAAGGGATCTTAGACTCTTCAATTGGTATTTTGTCTTTTTCTGCTCACAACTGTCACAATGCATTGTGGGGTATACATCCCTGATGTTAGCTACCTTATCAAGGCTCTCACCAAATAATTTTATTATTGTATTTTCATCCACAGAAACTCTAATATTGCTATCACCGTAAATGAAGTCTTGACTATTATTACGACAGAGTCTACTTGACACTTCTTCTATGTAATGACTTAGTTCCTTGTACGAACCCTCGACTTTTTGTAGATTAATATGTTGTATAATCTTACATTTTGATACTGCCTTATATACGCTATTAATGAAACAGTTCAAGACAGGAAAATGTGGAGCTAGTGCCCTTAGAGAAGGCAAATAGCTCTGACATCCCTCATTTGGGCTACAGTATAACGAATGCCCATGCTTTCTTGTGTCCCTGTAATTGATTTCACAATAATCCAAGCCGCCAAGGTAGAAATTAACCACTTTGTCAGTTGAAAATTTTAATGCTATATTATTTTCAAGGATATCAAAAAGAATTTGACATAATTCAATATCCGTCGGATAGAGCTTGCAGATATCAGGGTGACATTGCCAAGTAACCTGCTGCCCAATTTTTGGTTTTGAATGTTTACTCAGATTGTTATAGGTGACTTCAGCCATCATAATTTCCTTGTCAGATCTAGTTCTAGAGCATTTTTCAATAGTTGTCTCGTACTTTTCAGGACAGTTTGTTCTACTACACAGAGAATTTTTTGCCAAATATTCAGTAGAACTAAACGAACTGTTTAAAACACAGTTAGAAATGCTTTTTTCTTGAGTCGGTGTTCCAGGAATTTGTTCTAAATCATTAGTCTTACAAACACATTTACTAATAACCCTAACAGGCTCGTTTTCGCCATAATTGAAAAACATTGCTTTTCCTTCGCTGTTGATAGGTATGCTTGTATATATATTTTTATTGCTGCTACATAAACTGCAATTGCTCCTTCCAAAATTAATATACGAATTTTCTAAAAAGTACGCCTCCGTATATTCACTGTGTTGTCGAACATTTTCCATTGCATCTATAAACTGTTCCGCAGTTGCCAATCCATACCTTGGAAGCTTTTCATTAAACTGACAACATTTCTTTTGGATATTACTATGAAGCTTTGCCAAGCATTTCTAGCCGACTTTTCAACAGCATCCGCTCTTTCAAAGAGAATTTTAATCTGTAATTTTGAATACTTTTCGTGATCCTGGTAAAACATGCGTAAAATGTTTCTCAATTTACGAAGATCAGCCTGCATTTTTGCCATCTTCTTGTATTTCTGAATGTAATTTTTCCCTTTGTCCTTATGCGTTCTTCGGTACAACCTCGCAGAGAATTTAATTTTTTCATTATAGCTTTTGTCACCCCAGTATCTACCCATTATTCTGGTAGCAACTTTTTTCTTATGTTTGTTTCGGTAATCATTATCATACCGTTCCTTGCTCTTTTGTCTAGCTTTCTCAATTGTTGCTTCTCTATAAAGTTTATCATTATGATAACGCTCCTTGATCTTTTTTCTAGCCTGCTCAATTCTTGCTTCTCTGTAATATTCATCATTATCATACCGTTCCTTGCTCTTTTGTCTAGCCTGCTCAATTGTTGCTTCTCTGTAATCTTCATCATTACCATACCGTTCCTTGATCTTTTGTTTGGCTATCTCAATTTTTGCATGTCTATAATCTTCATCATTGTGATAACACATCTTGCTGTTTTGTTTGATTACTTCTCGATACGCCTGGTCGGTTGAATACCTTTGCTTTTTTCTTTTCAAGTTACTATCTCTGTTGTTTGTGTAGTACTGTTTTTTCAATTTGCGTGCAGCTTGCTTGATTGAAACCATTATGTAATTATGAATGTGAACATTTACAGTTCTGACGCTTTTTATATTTAAAAGTTAATTTTACTATCTTAACTTATAGTTACAATGTGCCATGGTTTGTTCTTTACTCGGTTTCAGCTATATCTGCTGAAAGTAACTTCAGCCTCATTTATCATGAACGTTATTGATCCCTTATGTAAACAAAAAAAAATATCCCGTTTAGGCAGAATGTTGTAGTAGCTGCCACTTTTATTGATTTTCAAGCCAATATATTTTCCTTGCTGTTCAAGCCAAGGGACAGAAAGTTTACTATACATGGGTTTTGGACAATGCGGTTCTACTGTTATACTTTTTGTTTTGATCTAACTCCTTTTTTTAGGAACTATGGGTTTTTATATTTATTAACATTAGACATTATCGTCTCATACTAGGTCGCTAGCTACAGCTGCAACCTGGATAGTGGCGTATAAAATTTAGCATAAGCAAGAGGTCGTTCTTTATTATAATCAAGCCAAGGGACAGAAAGGTTCCTATACTGGGGTTTCGGACAAGGCGGTTCTAATGGTGTATTTTTTGTTTTGACCTGACTCTTTTTTTAGGAGTTAGGGGTTTTTATATTTCTTAACATTGGACGTGATCGTCTCTTACTAGGTTGCTAGCTACCGCTGCAACCCGGATAAACAGTAACCTTATCAATGTGATTATAATAACTTTATATTCGTTCTTTATTATAATTTTTCTAGGAGTTAGGGGTTTTTATATTTCTTAACATTGGACGTGATCGTCTCTTACTAGGTTGCTAGCTACCGCTGCAACCCGGATGGACGTGATCGTCTCTTACTAGGTTGCTAGCTACCGCTGCAACCCGGATAATGATCGTCTTTTAAAATGTAATTTACATTCTAGCTAAAATAATGAAGATAATATGAATGAACCACAGTGTTCAGTTTCTTTGGACTTGAGTTCGTTTTTTAACTATAAATACAAACAGGAAAAAGCCTACGGCTTTTTCTTCTTTTAAATAGTAAGAGACGAAACTCAAACAATCAAGTAGCTAACTAAGTCTAATGTATGGATTGGTTTGTTATTTCAGTGATCGTCTTTTAATGTAAACTATGAAGCTTTGCCAAAGCATTTCTAGCCGACTTTTCAACAGCATCCGCTCTTTCAAAGAGAATTTTAATCTGTAATTTTGAATACTTTTCGTGATCCCGATAAAACATGCGTAAAATGTTTCTCAATTTACAAAGATCAGCCTGTATTTTTGCCATCTTCTTGTATTTCTGAATGTAATTTTTCCCTTTGTCCTTATGCGTTCTTCGCTACAACCTCGCAGAGAATTTAATTTATTCATTATAGCTTTTGTCACCCCAGTAACGCTCCTTGATGTTTTGTTTGGCTGTCTCAATTTTTACTTCTCGATACACCTGGTCGGTTGAATACCTTTGCTTTTATTTTTTATTATATTTGATTCGGTAATATTTATAATTGTGATAAATCTCCTTGATCTTTTGTTTGGCTGTCTCAATTTTCGCATGTCTATAAACTACATCATTATAATAACGCTGTTTGTCACTATCAATTTTCGTATCTCGATACGCCTGGTCGGTTGAATACCTTTTCTTTTCTTTTTTCCAGATACTATCTCTGTTGTCTGTGTAGTACTGTTTTTTTTAACTTGCGTGCAGCTTGCTTTGATCTAACCATTATTTAATTAACGAATGAGACCATTTACATCTTTGTCGTTCTTAAGTAGTAAAAGTCGACGATTTTGTTTTGGCCTTATTATAATTGGTATGGTGAAATAATAATATGCATATGGCTCTTAAATCATACTTCTTTATGGTTCCATATGGTCTAGTGGCTAGGATAGTTAACTTTCACTTAACAGGCTCGGGTTCGATTCCCGGTGTGGGAAAATTTTTAACTCTATAATCTTCGAACATTTCAACCTTTTATAATCTATAATGATGTATAATATAAATACTGTAATCTTAACTATAGTGAAGTTGCGTATGCAAGTTAGTATAGGGAAGAGTTCGATCTTTATTATAATGATCGTCTCTTACTAGGTTGCTAGCTACCGCTGCAACCCGGAAAGTAGGAGACAAAACTCAAACAATCAAGTAGCTAAATCCAATGAATGGAATAGTTTGCTATTTCAGTGATCGTCTTTTAATGTAAATTGCATGTCTATAATCTTCATCATTGTGATAACACATCTTGCTGTTTTGTTTGATTACTTCTCGATACTCCTGGTCGGTTGAATACCTTTGCTTTTCTCTTTTCAAGATACTATCTCTGTTGTTTGTGTAGTACTTTTTTTTCAAATTGCGTATAGCTTGCTTCAATCTAACCATTATTCTAATCAAGAATGAGAGAATATACATCTTTGTCGTTCTTAATTAGTAATTATGACGTCACGGCGTAGTGATTTTATTGACGTCATAGCGCAATGATATTATTTCATGACGTCTTCAGAAACCACAACATAATTTCGTGTTTTTCTATTCACGTCATAGCTCTAATATAAAGCTATGACGACATTCATTATTTATCTAGTAGGGTTTCAGACAAGGTAGTTCTAATGATGTACTTTTGTTTTGATTTGAATGTATTTTTAGGAGTTTTGTTATATTTCTTAGCATTGGACTGATCGTCTCTTACTAGATTGCTAGCTACTGCTGCAACCCAGATTCAAATATATAGTTATTTATGAGAGGCAGCCTGGCCGAGTGGTCCAAGACACTGGTTTTAGCAACCAGTCTCTTTGGAGGCGTGGGTTCAAATCTTACCGCTGGTATACGATTATGTTTGAAAGACTGCAGTGTGAAAAGACATCGAAAATGCAGTTTTTGGTGGAAAAATTTATTCTCTTTTAGAAATAATTTATTTTAATTACTATAGATTTTTAACCAAATTAATTTCCTTTAAAATGAGCTATTGAACAACCCTCTACGATGTTCCAGTGCCAAGCTATCTCTGGAAACAAAGAAAAGAGAAAAGAGAAAAAAATATCTCGTTTGGGGAGAATAACGTGGTTAAAGTCAATTTTCTTGATTTTCAAGCCAATATATTTCCCTTGCTGTTCAAGCCAAGGGACAGAAAGTTTCCTATACAGAGGTTTCGGACAAGGCGGTTCTAATGGTGTACTTTTTGTTTTGATCTGACTCCTTTGTTAGGAACTATGGGTTTTTATATTTCTTAACATTGGACGTGATCGTCTCTTACTAGGTTGCTAGCTCCCGCTGCAACCCGGATCTGGATAGCTTAAAGCTACCCCGGACACCACCATATATCAGTTACTATGGCCCAGAGATCGGTCTTTACTGTATCTTAAATGATATGCAACCTAGATATTCGTATTTCTGTTACTATGAGCTAAGGTTCGTTCTTCACTGTAAAATCGCTGCAAACTGGATACGACGACTCCTTCGATACGAAGTGCCTGACTGAAGAAGAAAAAAACACATTGCGCCCACATCGTTCTTTACTCAGGCAGTGCTAGCGCGCTGTCTCTGATAATAAACTGATTACACACATGAAAAAGCCTACGGCTTTTTCTTCTTTGAAATAGTAAGAGACGAGTCTCAAGCAATCAAGTAGCTAGCTAATTCCAATGTATGCAATTGTTTGTTATTCCAATGATCGTTTTTTATTGTAACTAGAATCAGCCATCTCTACAGCCATGATACTGATGGAAATTATATAATCCCTTTTTATGTTTTAGTTATTAAAGCATAATTAAAATTTTTTAATGCAATAAAAATAATTTGTTTTAATTAAAAAAGGTTTTTAACCCCATTACTTTCCTTTAAAATGAGTCATTGAACAACTCTCTACAGTGTTACAGTGCTAAGCTATCTGTTGAATTACTAACCAATACTATAATTAAGTGGCGTATAAAATTTAGTATAGGCAAGAGGTCGTTCTTTATTATATCCAGTGCCAAGCTATCTCTGGATACAAAAGAAAAAAAAAGAAAAAAAGAAAAAAATATCCCGTTTAGGCAGAATGTTGTAGTAGCTGCCACTTTTCTTGATTTTCAAGCCAATATATTTCCCTTGCTGTTCAAGCCAAGGGACAGAAATTTTACTATGCAGGGGTTTCGGACAAGGCGGTTCTAATGGTGTACTTTTTGTTTTGATCTGACTCTTTTTTTAGGAACTATGGGTTTTTATATTTCTTAACATTGGACGTGATCGTCTCTTACTAAGTTGCTAGCTACCGCTGCAACCCGGATTAGCCACCAGTCTCTTCAGAGGCGTGGGTTCAATTCTTACCGCTGGTATACGATTATGTTTGAAAGACTGCAGTGTGAAAAGACATCAAAATGCAGTTTTTGGTGGAAAAATTTATTCTCTTTTAGAAATAATTTATTTTAGTTACTATAGATTTTTAACCCAATTAATTTCCTTTAAAATGAGCTATTGAACAACCCTCTACGATGTTCCAGTGCCAAGCTATCTCTGGATACAAAAAAAGAAAAAAAAGAAAAAAAAAGAAAAAAATATCCCGTTTAGGCAGAATGTTGTAGTAGCTGCCACTTTTCTTGATTTTCAAGCTAATATATTTCCCTTGCTGTTCAAGCCAAGGGACAGAAATTTTACTATGCAGGGGTTTCGGACAAGGCGGTTCTAATGGTGTACTTTTTGTTTTGATCTGACTCTTTTTTTAAGAACTATGGGTTTTTATATTTCTTAACATTGGACGTGATCGTCTCTTACTAGGTTGCTAGCTACCGCTGCAACCCGGAGGTTGCTAGCTACCGCTGCAACCCGGAAATTAATTTAAAAAAAAAAATTAAGTACACATAGCGCTAGATCTAGAGATTTCCTTTAAAATGAGCCATTGAACAACTCTCTACGATGTTCCAGTGCCAAGCTATCTGTGGAAAAGAAAGAAAAAAATATCCCGTTTGTGGAGAATAACGTGGTTAAAGTCAATTTTCTTGATTATCAAGCCAATATATTTTCTTTGTTATTCAAGCCGCAGGGCGGTAAGTTTCCTTTATAGGGGTTTCGGACAAGGCGGTTCTAATGGTGTACTTTTTGTTTTGATCTGACTCTGTTTTTAGGAGTTAGGGGTTTTTATATTTCTTAACATTGGACCTGATCGTCTCTTACTAGGTTGCTAGCTACCGCTGCAACCCGGATTTGGCCTTATTATAATTGGTATGGTGAAATAATAATATGCATATGGCTCTTAAATCATACTTGTTTATGGTTCCATATGGTCTAGTGGCTAGGATAGTTAACTTTCACTTAACAGGCTCAGGTTCAATTCCCGGTGTGGGAAAATCTTTAACTCTATAATCTTCGAACATTTGAACCTTTTATAATTTATAATGATGTATAATATAAATACTGTAATCTTAACTATAGTGAAGTTGCGTATGCAAGTAAGTATAGGGAAGAGTTCGATCTTTATTATAAATCAAAAATGCAATTTTTTTGACAAAATTGATTCTACTTTAAAAAGTATTTTATTTTTAAATACAAAAGTGACTAGATGTTGCAATTTCCTTTAAAATGAGCTATTATACAGCTCTCTATGATTTTCCAGTGCCCAGCTAGCTGAGGAGAAAAATCAAGCGGAAAGAAAAAAATATCCCGTTTGTGGAGAATAACGTGGTAAAAGTCTATTTTCTTGATTTTCAAGCCAATATATTTTCTTTGTTATTCAAGCCAAAGGGCGGTAAGTTTCCTTTATAGAGGGTTCGGACAAGGCGGTTCTAATGGTGTACTTTTTGTTTTGATCTGACTCTTTTTTAGGAGTTGGGGGGGTTTATATTTCTTAACATTGGAGGTGATCGTCTCTTACTAGGTTGCTAGCTACCGCTGCAACCCGGATGCTATTCAAGCCAAGGGACAGACAGTTTCCTATAAAGAGGTTTTGGACAAGGTGGTTCTAATGGTGTATTTTTTGTTTTGATCTGACTCTTTTTTAAGGAGTTATGGTTTTTTATATTTCTTAACATTGGACGTGATCGTTTCTCACCAGGTTGCTACCTACCACTGCAACCCGGATATAGACTGAAGATCGTTCTTTAATATAACTATAAATACAAACAGGAAAAAGCCTACAGCTTTTTCTTCTTTTAAATAGTAAGAGACGAAACTCAAACAATCAAGTAGCTAACTAAGTCCAATGTATGGAATGGTTTGTTATTTCAGTGATCGTCTTTTAATGTAATCAATTTACAAAGATCAGCCTGCATTTTTGCCATCTTCTTGTATTTCTGAATGTAATTTTTCCCTTTGTCCTTATGCGTTCTTCGGTACAACCTCGCAGAGAATTTAATTTTTTCATTATAGCTTTTGTCACCCCAGTATCTACCCATTATTCTGGTAGCAACTTTTTTCTTATGTTCGTTTCGATAATCTATATCGTTATCATACCGTTCCTTGCTCTTTTGTGTGGCTGTCTCAATTTTCCCTTCTCGATACCCCTGATCCGTAAGATACCTCTGTTTTCCTCTGTCATATTTCATTTTCTTAAATCCTGGATCACAAGACATCTTAGTAGCAATCCTTACGCGTTCTCGAGCTTTTTGCGTTCGGTGGCATTTTTATCTCTTTTAAATAAACTTTTCTGATATTTCAGGATGTTAGCTTTATTTTTATGTAGTAATGTTTTCTACTAGTAGAAATTTGGATTGCTCTATTTTGATATTTTTTTTGGTTAGTCTTTCTTTTTTTCCACTCGCGTTAGACCATATTTTTTCAAGGTTTAAAGTTATTAAGTACACAAAATCCCGTGTCGAGTATCTAAAACCTAGCATAAAACAAAACTAATTTTAAAATTTTCAGGTATTTATCTTGTTTGAATTACAAAATTATTATTATTGTTTAGACACCATAGATATTTTTGCAGTTTACATAATAAGTTTAGCGATTCTGGACTGAAAACTAAAATAATTGCAATTATGAGACAATAATATTGAGATATGTACTTTACGGGTTACAAACCAAAAAAAGTTTGGTTCCAGGATACAATAATAAATTTGAACTGAGATGAAAAAAAAATTTCTTCCAGGAGACAAAAAGCAAAACTAATTTTTGAATTTTCATGTATTTTTGTTGTTTAAATTAAAAAATTACTATTACTGATTAGGCATCATAAATATTTTTGCAGTTTACATAATAATTTTAGCGATTAAGCCAAAAAAGAAAATTTTGGTTCCAGGAGTTTCGGCTACTATTGAGACAAGTAGCTATTATTACTATAGAGTTCATTACCATGAACTGTTTTATTGCTTCAAAATTCAAATATCTTTGAAAAGACTAAAGTATGAAAATACATCAAAAATGCAATTTTTTTGACAAAATTGATTCTACTTTAAAAAGTATTTTATTTTTAATTACAAAAGTGACTAAATGTTGCAATTTCCTTTAAAATGAGCTATTATACAGCTCTATGATTTTCCAGTGCCCCGCTAGTTGAGGAGGAAAATCAAGCGGAAAGAAAAAAATATCCCATTTGTGGAGAATAACGGGGTAAAAGTCTATTTTCTTGATTTTCAAGCCAATATATTTTCTTTGTTATTCAAGCCAAAGGGCGGTAAGTTTCCTTTATAGAGGATTCGGACAAGGCGGTTCTAATGGTGTACTTTTTGTTTTGATCTGACTCTTTTTTTAGGAGTTGGGGGGTTTTATATTTCTTAACATTGGAGGTGATCGTCTCTTACTAGGTTGCTAGCTACCGCTGCAACCCGGATACAGTTCGTTCCTTATTGTAACCCGGATAATTTAGTTACTATGGGTTGGAAGTTTGTTCTTTACTGTAATTTAACAAATGATCGTCTTTTAATGTATACCGCTGCAACCCGGATTTTACTATGGGCTAAGGTTCGTTCTTTACTGTAATCTGGATACAAAAGAAAAAAAAAAGAAAAAAAGAAAAAAATATCCCGTTTAGGCAGAATGTTGTAGTAGCTGCCACTTTTCTTGATTTTCAAGCCAATATATTTCCCTTGCTGTTCAAGCCAAGGGACAGAAATTTTACTATGCAGGGGTTTCGGACAAGGCGGTTCTAATGGTGTACTTTTTGTTTTGATCTGACTCTTTTTTTAGGAACTATGGGTTTTTATATTTCTTAACATTGGACGTGATCGTCTCTTACTAGGTTGCTAGCTACCGCTGCAACCCGGATTATTCCAATGATCGTCTTTTAATGTAATGACATTCATTATTGATCTAGTAGGGTTTCAGACAAGGTAGTTCTAATGATGTACTTTTGTTACTATATACTATATATTACCTATACTATAGTTAAGTGGCCTATAAAATTTAGTATAGGCAAAAGGTCGTTCTTTATTATAAAACGTGGTTAAAGTCAATTTTCTTGATTTTCAAGCCAATATATTTCCCTTGCTGTTCAAGCCAAGGGACAGAAAGTTTCCTATACAGGGGTTTCGGACAAGGCGGTTCTAATGGTGTACTTTTTGTTTTGATCTGACTCCTTTGTTAGGAACTATGGGTTTTTATATTTCTTAACATTGGACGTGATCGTCTCTTACTAGGTTGCTAGCTACCACTGCAACCCGGAAAATAGATAATTTCAGTTAGCATTGTCATGTCGTTCTTTACTGTAATAACTAAATCAAATGTATGTAATGGGTTTTTATTCCAATGGTCGTCTTTTAATGGAAAATTTTAATATATTGGCCTTAAATATAACTGTGCTAGCCTACACTATTGTTAAGTGGCCTATAAAATTTAGTAGATGCAGGAGGTCGTTCTTTATTATAAATTAGCCACCAGTCTCTTCAGAGGCGTGGGTTCAATTCTTACCGCTGGTATACGATTATATTTGAAAGACTGCAGTGTGAAAAGACATCAAAATGCAGTTTTTGGTGGAAAAATTTATTCTCTTTTAGAAATAATTTATTTTAGTTACTATAGATTTTTAACCCAATTAATTTCCTTTAAAATGAGCTATTGAACAACCCTCTACGATGTTCTAGTGCCAAGCTATCTCTGGATACAAAAAAGAAAAAAAGAAAAAAAGAAAAAAATATCCCGTTTAGGCAGAATGTTGTAGTAGCTGCCACTTTTCTTGATTTTCAAGCCAATATATTTCCCTTGCTGTTCAAGCCAAGGGACAGAAATTTTACTATGCAGGGGTTTCGGACAAGGCGGTTCTAATGGTGTACTTTTTGTTTTGATCTGACTCTTTTTTTAAGAACTATGGGTTTTTATATTTCTTAACATTGGACGTGATCGTCTCTTACTAGGTTGCTAGCTACCGCTGCAACCCGGATTGTTATTCAAGCCAAAGGGTGGTAAGTTTCCTTTATAAGGGTTTCGGACAAGGCGGTTCTAATGGTGTACTTTTTGTTTTGATCTGACTATTTTTCTAGGAGTTAGGGGTTTTTATATTTCTTAACATTGGACGTGATCGTCTCTTACTAGGTTGCTAGCTACCGCTGCAACCCGGATAAAAACAATCAAGTAGCTAAATAAGTCCAATGTATGCAAAAGTATTCATTCCAATGATCGTCTTTTAATGTAACAACCCAGAAAAACACAGTTAGAAATACTTTTTTCTTGAGGAGGTGTTTCAAGAATTTGTTCTAAGTCATTAGTCTTACAAAGACATATACTAGTAACCCTAAGGTATAGGCAAGAGGTCGTTCTTTATTATAATTTTGTTTGGCTGTCTCAATTTTTGCATGTCTATAATCCTCATCATTAACATAACACTCCTTGCTGTTTTGTTTGGCTCTCTCAATTTTCGCATCTCGATACGCCTTGTCGGTTGAATACCTTTGCTTTTCTCTTTTCAAGATGTTGTCTCTGTTTTTTGTATAGCAATGTTTTTTTAAATTACGTATAACTCTATTAGAACGCATCTTATTACAAAACAAGAAATAATATTCTTATCTAATTGAAACTTTTTATAACTCGTATCATGTACCCATAACCTAACAAAAAATAAAACTAATTTTTAAATTTTCAGGTATTTTGTTAGTTTGAATTAAAAGATTAAAATTATTGCTGATATATCATAAATATTTTTGCAGTTTACATAATAACTTTAGCGATTCTAAACTGAAAAATGAAATATATTAAAAAATTGAATTTTTTGGTCTGAAAATACATAGTAAATTCCACATCGGGTAGTTAGAACCTAACTAAAAATAAAACTAATTTTAACATTTTAAGGTATTTTTCTAGCTTGAATTGAAATATTCAAACTATTGCTCGGATACCATGGATATTTTGCAGTTTACACAAGCTGCAAAGAACGCATAAGGGCAAAATTAAAAATTATATTCAGAAGTCCAAAAACATGGCAACAATGCTGGCTGATCTTAGTAAATTTAATAAAATTTTACGAATGTTTTACCGGGATTACGAAAAATATTCAAAATTAAAGATTAAAATTATCTCTGAAAGAATGGATTTTGTTGAAAAGTCAGCTAGAGATGCTTTCGCAAAACTTCATAGTAATATCCAAAAGAAATGTTGCATGTTTAGTGAAAAGCTTCCAAGGTATGAACCGGCAACTGTGGAACAGTTTATAGATGTAATGGGAAATTTTATAGATCACTGTGAATATATGGAGGCATAATTGTTCTTTACTTAGTTTCAGCTTTAATTCGATGATCCAGACTTTATGTACTAACTACATCCAAAGACTATGACGTCATTGATTAATATTGTATATAAAAAATTAAGTTTTTCGTAAAAAAAATTAATTAAAAAAAATTAAGTACAAATAGCGCTAGATCTAGAGATTTCCTTTAAAATGAGCAATTGAACAACTCTCTACGATGTTCCAGTGTCAAGCTATCTGTGGAAAAGAAAGAAAGAAAAAAATATCCCGTTTGTGGAGAATAACGTGGTTAAAGTCAATTTTCTTGATTATCAAGCCAATATATTTTCTTTGTTATTCAAGCCGCAGGGCGGTAAGTTTCCTTTATAGGGGTTTCGGACAAGGCGGTTCTAATGGTGTACTTTTTGTTTTGATCTGACTCGTTTTTTAGGAGTTAGGGGTTTTTATATTTCTTAACATTGGACGTGATCGTCTCTTACTAGGTTGCTAGCTACCGCTGCAGCCCGGATTACTATAAACTAGGTTGCTAGCTACCGCTGCAACACAGATTTGACTTTACTGTATCTTATAAGACTTCAGTTACTATGGACTACAGATCGGTCTTTATTATAAATTTAATGTAAATAATTTTAGAATGTTCATGTATTTTTGTTGTTTAAATTAAAAAATTACTATTACTGATTAGGCATCATAAATATTTTTGCAGTTTACATAATAATTTTAGCGATTAAGCCAAAAAAGAAAATTTTGGTTCCAGGAGTTTCGGTTACTATTGAGACAAGTAGCTATTATTACTATAGAGTTCATTACCATGAACTGTTTTATTGCTTCAAAATTCAAATATCTTTGAAAAGACTGCAGTATGAAAATACATCAAAAATGCAATTTTTTTAACAAAATTGATTCTACTTTAAAAAGTATTTTATTTTTAATTACAAAAGTGACTAGATGTTGCAATTGCCTTTAAAATGAGCTATTATACAACTCTCTATGATTTTCCAGCGCCCAGCTAGCTGAGCAGGAAAAAAAAGCGGAAAGCAAAAAATATCCCGTTTGTGGAGAATAACGTGGTAAAAGTCTATTTTCTTTATTTTCATGCCAATATATTTTCTTTTTATTCAAGCCAAAGGGCGGTAAGTTTCCTTTATAGAGGATTCGGACAAGGCAGTTCTAATGGTGTACTTTTTGTTTTGATCTGACTCTTTTTTAGGAGTTGGGGGGTTTTATATTTCTTAGCATTGGAGGTGATCGTCTCTTACTAGGTTGCTAGCTACCGCTGCAACCCGGATTTATATGATTGTCAATAGCTTGTTTCATTTAACACAGGCTAGGGATCGTTCTTTACTTTAATTCTATATACAGCAGTTTCCTTTAAAATGAGCCATTACACAGCTCTTTATTATGACAACGAACTGTTTGATTTAATACTTAAGTTACTATGGGTTCAGTTCGTTCCTTATTGTAATATGGGCTGGAAGTTTGTTCTTTACTGTAATTTTTTTAGGAACATAATTAAAATTTCTTAATGTAATAAAAATAATTTGTTTTAATTACAAAAGGTTTTTAACCCAATTAATTTCCTTTAAAATGAGCCATTGAACAACTCTCTACAATGTTCCAGTGCCAAGCTATCTTTTGAACTACTAACCTATACTATAGTTAGGTGGCCTATATAATTTATTATAGGCAAGATGTCGTTCTTTATTATATGAGACAATAATATGGAGATATGTACTTTACGGGTTACAGGATACAATAATAAATTTGAACTGATATGAAAAAAAAATTTCTTCCAGGAGACAAAAAGCAAAACTAATTTTAGAATTTTCATGTATTTTTGTTGTTTAAATTAAAAAATTACTATTACTGATTAGGCATCATAAATATTTTTGCAGTTTACATAATAATTTTAGCGATTAAGCCAAAAAAGAAAATTTTGGTTCCAGGAGTTTCGGTTACTATTGAGACAAGTAGATATTATTACTATATAGTTCATTACATTGACTGTTTTATTGATTCAAAATTCAAATATCTTTGAAAAGACTGCAGTATGAAAATAAATAAAAAATGCAATTTTTTTGACAAAATTTATTCTAATTTAAAAATTATTTTATTTTTAAATACAAAAGTGACTAGATTTTGCAATTTCCTTTAAAATGAGCTATTATACAGCTCTATATGATTTTACAGTGCCCAGCTAGCTGATCAGAAAAAAAAAGCGGAAAGAAAAAAATATCCCGTTTGTGGAGAATAACGTGGTAAAAGTCAATTTTCTTGATTTTCAAGCCAATATATTTTCTTTGTTATTCAAGCCAAAGGGAGGTAAGTTTCCTTTATAGAGGATTCGGACAAGGCGGTTCTAATGGTGTACTTTTTGTTTTGATCTGACTCTTTTTTTAGGAGTTGGGGGGTTTTATATTTCTTAACATTGGACGTGATCGTCTCTTACTAGGTTGCTAGCTACCGCTGCAACCCGGAAAACTATGACGACATTCAATATTTATCTAGTAGGGTTTCAGACAAGGTAATTCTAATGATGTACTTTTGTTTTGATTTGACTCTATTTTTATGAGTTTTGTTATATTTCTTATCATTGGACTGATCGTCTCTTACTAGATTGCTAGCTACTGCTGCAACCCAGATTCACATATATATTATTTATGAGAGGCAACCTGGCCGAGTGGTCCAAGGCACTGGTGTTAGCCACCAGTCTCTTTGGAGGCGTGGGTTCAAATTTTACCGCTGGTAAACGATTATGTTTGAAAGACTGCAGTGTGAAAAGACATCGAAAATGCAGTTTTTGGTGGAAAAATTTATTCTCTTTTAGAAATAATTTATTTTAGTTACAAAAGGTTTTTAACCCAATTAATTTCCTTTAAAATGAGCTATTGAACAACCCTCTACGATGTTCCAGTGCCAAGCTATCTCTGGAAACAAAGAAAAAAAAAAGAAAAAAATATCCCGTTTAGGAAGAATGTTGTAGTAGCTGCCACTTTTCTTGATTTTCAAGCCAATATATTTCCCTTTCTGTTCAAGCCAAGGGACAGAAAGTTTCCTATACAGGGGTTTCGGACAAGGCGGTTCTAATGGTGTACTTTTTGTTTTGATCTGACTCCTTTTTTAGGAACTATGGGTTTTTATATTTCTTAACATTGGACGTGATCGTCTCTTACTAGGTTGCTAGCTACCGCTGCAACCTGGAAAAGACATCAAAATGCAGTTTTTGGTGGAAAAATTTATTCTCTTTTAGAAATAATTTATTTTAGTTACTATAGATTTTTAACCCAATTAATTTCCTTTAAAATGAGCTATTGAACAATCCTCTACGATGTTCCAGTGCCAAGCTATCTCTGGATACAAAAGAAAAAAAAAGCAAAAAAGAAAAAAATATCCCGTTTAGGCAGAATGTTGTAGTAGCTGCCACTTTTCTTGATTTTCAAGCCAATATATTTCCCTTGCTGTTCAAGCCAAGGGACAGAAATTTTACTATGCAGGGGTTTCGGACAAGGCGGTTCTAATGGTGTACTTTTTGTTTTGATCTGACTCTTTTTTTAAAAACTATGGGTTTTTATATTTCTTAACATTGGACGTGATCGTCTCTTACTAGGTTGCTAGCTACCGCTGCAGCCCGGATCAAAATTCAAATATCTTTGAAAAGACTGCAGTATGAAAATACATCAAAAATAAATTTTTTTTGACAAAATTGATTCTACTTTAAAAAGTATTTTATTTTTAAATACATAAGTGACTAGATGTTGCAATTTCCTTTAAAATGAGCTATTATACAGCTCTCTATGATTTTCCAGTGCCCAGCTAGCTGAGCAGGAAAAAATAGCGGAAAGAAAAAAATATCCCGTTTGTGGAGAATAACGTGGTAAAAGTCAATTTTCTTGATTTTCAAGCCAATATATTTTCTTTGTTATTCAAGCCAAAGGGCGGTAAGTTTCCTTTATAGAGGATTCGGACATGGTGGTTCTAATGGTGTACTTTTTGTTTTGATCTGACTCTTTTTTTAGGAGTTGGGGGGTTTTATATTTCTTAACATTGGAGGTGATCGTCTCTTACTAGGTTGCTAGCTACCGCTGCAACCCGGATTAGGAACTATGGGTTTTTATATTTCTTAACATTGGACGTGGTCGTCTCTTACTAGGTTGCTAGCTACCACTGCAACCCGGATTATAATTGGTATGGTGAAATAATAATATACATATGGCTCTTAAATCATAATTCTTTATGGTTCCATATGGTCTAGTGGCTAGGATAGTTAACTTTCACTTAACAGGCTCGGGTTCGATTCCCGGTGTGGGAAAATTTTTAACTCTATAATCTTCGAACATTTGAACCTTTTATAATTTATAATGATGTATAATATAAATACTGTAATCTTAAGTATAGTGAAGTTGCGTATGCAAGTTAGTATAGGGAAGAGTTCGTTCTTTATTATATTATTAAGTACACAAAATCCCATGTCGAGTATCTAAAACCTAGCATAAAACAAAACTAATTTTAAAATTTTCAGGTATTTATCTTGTTTGAATTACAAAATTAGTATTATTGGTTAGACACCATAAATATTTTTGCAGTTTACATAATAAGTTTAGCGATTCTGGACTGAAAACTAAAATAATTGCATTTTTGAGACAATAATATGGAGATATGTACTTTACGGGTTACAAACCAAAAAAAGTTTGGTTCCAGGATACAATAATAAATTTGAACTGAGATGAAAAAAATTTTCTTCCAGGAGACAAAAAGCAAAACTAATTTTAGAATTTTCATGTATCTTCGAACATTTGAACCTTTTATAATTTATAATGATGTATAATATAAATACTGTAATCTTAAGTATAGTGAAGTTGCGTATGCAAGTTAGTATAGGGAAGAGTTCGTTCTTTATTATAAAACCCAAATTATAAGAGGCAGCCTGGCCGAGTGGTCCAAGGCACTGGTGTTAGCCACCAGTCTCTTCGGAGGCGTGGGTTCAAATCTTACCGCTGGTATACGATTATGTTTGAAAGACTGCAGTGTGAAAAGACATTAAAAATACAGTTGTTGGTGGAAAAATTTATTCTCTTTTAGAAATAATTTATTTTAGTTACTATAGATTTTTAACCCAATTAATTTCCTTTAAAATGAGCTATTGAACAACCCTCTACGATGTTCCAGTGCCAAGCTGTCTCTGGATACAAAAAAAGAAAAAAAGAAAAAAAGAAAAAAATATCTCGTTTAGGCAGAATGTTGTAGTAGCTGCCACTTTTCTTGATTTTCAAGCCAATATATTTCCCTTGCTGTTCAAGCCAAGGGACAGAAAGTTTCCTATACAGGGGTTTCGGTCAAGGCGGTTCTAATGGTGTACTTTTTGTTTTGATCTGACTCTTTTTTTAGGAACTATGGGTTTTTATATTTCTTAACATTGGACGTGATCGTCTCTTACTAGGTTGCTAGCTACCGCTGCAACCCGGATTATAGAGGATTCGGACAAGGCGGTTCTAATGGTGTACTTTTTGTTTTGATCTGACTCTTTTTTTAGGAGTTGGGGGGTTTTATATTTCTTAACATTGGAGGTGATCGTCTCTAACTAGGTTGATAGCTACCGCTGCAACCCGGATACCGCTGCAACCCAGATATGGGCAAGAGATTGTTCTTTACTGTAATTACAATGCCATACCTAATTTAGTATAGCCAAGAGGTCGTTCTTTATTATACAACCCGGATATTTTTTAATATATCCTATATGGTCTAGAGGTTGGGATAGCTCTCACCCAGTTGGCTTGAGCTCAATTTCCGTATGGAAAATTTTTACTAATGATGATTTCTTAAGGAACATAATTAAAATTTCTTAATGTAATACAAAAAATAATTTGTTTTAATTACAAAAGGTTTTTAACCCCATTAATTTCCTTTACAATGAGCCATTGAACAACTCTCTACGATGTTCCAGTGCCAAGCTATCTGTTGAATTACTAACCTATACTATAATTAAGCGGCGTATAAAATTTAGCATAGGCAAGAGGTCGTTCTTTATTATAAACTATAGTGAAGTTGCGTATGCAAGTTAGTATAGGGAAGAGTTCGATCTTTATTATAATCCTTTAAAATGAGCTATTATACAGCTCTCTATGATTTTCCAGTGCCCAGCTAGTTGAGGAGGAAAAAAAAGCGGAAAGAAAAAAATATCCCGTTTGTGGAGAATAACGTGGTTAAAGTCAATTCTTCTTGATTTTCAAGCCAATATATTTTCTTTGTTATTCAAGCCAAAGAGTGATAAGTTTCCTTTATAGGGGTTTTGGACAAGGCGGTTCTAATGGTGTAACTTTTGTTTTGGTCTGACTCTTTTCATAGGAGTTAGGGGTTTTTGTATTTCTTATCATTGGACGTGATCGTCTCTTACTAGGTTGCTAGCTACCGCTGCAACCTGGATACGATGTTCCAGTGCTAAGCTATCTATGGAATATAAAGTTTAAAATACAACCTTACCACGAACTGTTTGGTTGCTTCAAAAATCAAATGTCTTTGAAAAGACAGCAGTATGGAAAGACATCAAAAATATAGTTTTTAGTGGAAAAATTTATCCTGTTTTAAAATAATTTGTTTTAGTTACAAAAGGTTTTTAACCCAATTAATTTCCTTTACAATGAGCCATTGAACAACTCTTTACGATGTTCCAGTGCAAAGCTATCTCTGGAAAAGAAGAAAAAAATAAAAAAATATCCCGTTTGTGGAGAATAACGTGGTTAAAGTCAATATTCTTGATTTTCAAGCCAATATATTTCCCTTGCTGTTCAAGCCAAAGGGCGGTAAGTTTCCTTTCAAGGGGTTTCGGACAAGGCGGTTTTTTAGGAACTATGGGTTTTTACATTTCTTAACATTGGACGTGATCGTCTCTTACTAGGTTGCTAGCTACCACTGCAACCCGGATAGCCTATACTATAGTTAAGCGGCCTATAAAATTTAGTACTGGCAAGAGATCGTTCTTTATTATATTAACATTGGACGTGATCGTCTCTTACTAAGTTGCTAGCTACCGCTGCAACCCGGATAACTTCAGTTACTATGGACAAAAGTTCGTTCTTTAATGTAAAAAATCTTAACTATAGTGAAGTTGCGTATGCAAGTTAGTATAGGGAAGAGTTTGATCTTTATTATAACATCAAAAATGCAGTTTTTGGTGGAAAAATTTATTCTCTTTTAGAAATAATTTATTTTAGTTACAAAAGGTTTTTAACCCAATTAATTTCCTTTAAAATGAGCTATTGAACAACCCTCTACGATGTTCCAGTGCCAAGCTATCTCTGAATACAAAAGAAAAAAAAAGAAAAAAATATCCCGTTTAGGCAGAATGTTGTAGTAGCTGCAACTTTTCTTGATTTTCAAGCCAATATATTTCCCTTGCTGTTCAAGCTAAGGGACAGAAAGTTTACTGTACAGGGGTTTCGGACAAGGCGGTTCTAATGGTGTACTTTTGAATTTGATCTGACTCCTTTTTTAGGAACTATGGGTTTTTATATTTATTAACATTGGACTTGATCGTCTCTTACTAGGTTGCTAGCTACCGCTGCAACCAGGATTTAAGGGATCGTCTTTTAATGTAATTTTATTCCTTATAGCACTTCAGTTATAACGGACTACAGTTCGTTCTTAAATGTAGAAACAATCAAGTAGCTAACTAATTCCAATGTATGCAATTGTTTGTTATTCCAATGATCGTCTTTTAATGTAACTATACTATAATTAAGTGGCGTATAAAATTTAGTATAGGCAAGAGGTCGTTCTTTATTGTACTTACCGCTGGTATACCATTATGTTTGAAAGACTGCAGTGTGAAAAGACATCAAAAATGCAGTTTTTGGTGGAAAAATTTATTCTCTTTTAGAAATAATTTATTTTAGTTACAAAAGGATTTTAACCTAATTAATTTCCTTTAAAATGAGCTATTGAACAACCCTCTAAGATGTTCCAGGGCCAAGCTATCAGTGGAAAAGAAAAAAAGAAAAAAGAAAGAAAAAAATATCCCGTTTAGGCAGAATGTTGTAGTAGCTGCCACTTTTCTTGATTTTCAAGCCAATATATTTCCCTTGCTGTTCAAGCCAAGGGACAGAAAGTTTCCTATACAGGGGTTTCGGACAAGGCGGTTCTAATGGTGTACTTTTTGTTTTGATCTGACTCCCTTGTTAGGAACTATGGGTTTTTATATTTCTTAACATTGGACGTGATCGTCTCTTACTAGGTTGCTAGCTACCGCTGCAACCCGGATCATGCTTCAGAGCCATATTTGACTACTGTCATCAATGTAGCTTCTAATATTCTAATCTTGGTCTGCAGACTTATCTTCTTATTCTTCCAAACTTTTTTTTTAAATGAGCAAAAACACCCTGAGCACTGGCTATTCTACTTTTATCATCTTCACTGCTCTCACCATCTTTACTAAAAATACTACCAAGGTAGGTGAAGCTTCCCACTTCATCAATATCCTAATACCCAATGTCACCTTTTCATCTTCTCACTTATTCTTAGCCTTAGTGACTTAGTCTTCTTAACATTAATTTTCAAACCTATTTTAGCACCCTGAACTCGCAAAACCTCTAAAATGTCATTCATTTTGCTCACACTTTCCTCTAGGATGCTTAAATCATCAGCATAATCTAAGTCCAGGAGACTTTTTCCTCCCCGTTTGATTCCGTGGTCTCCCATTGCCTTACCTGTGCTCCTTAATACTAACAACCCTGCTTAACTCCTGATTTAATATAAAACCAGCTTCTAACCTCATACTGTAATACACACAGGAAAAAGCCTACGGCTTTTTCTTCTTTTAAATAGTAAGAGACGAGTCTCAAATAATCAAGTAGCTAGCTAATTCCAAAGGTATGCAATTTTTTGTTATTCCAATGATCGTTTTTTATTGTAACTAGGTTTCAGCCATCTCTACAGCCATGATACTATTGGAAATTACATAATCCCTATTTATGTTTCAGTTAACATGGGCAAGGTGTCGTTCTTTATTGTATATCTGTGGAAAAGAAGAAGAAGAAGAAGAAAGAAAAAAATATCCCGTTTGTGGAGAATAACGTGGTTAAAGTCAATTTTCTTGATTTTCAAGCCAATATATTTTCTTTGTTCTTCAAGCCAAAGGGCGGTAAGTTTCCTTTATAGGATTTTCGGACAAGGCGGTTCTAATCGTGTACTTTTTGTTTTGATCTGACTCTGTTTTTTAGGAGTTATGGGCTTTTATATTTCTTAACATTGGACGTGAACGTCTCTTACTAGGTTGCTAGCTACCGCTGCAACCCGGATTATCGATCCTTTATGTAACTGCCACTGAAAACCCGGACCTAATTGACAAATACCATTTATGATGAACTATATGGGTCCTTTATGTAAGTTTCTAGCCACCGCTGCAACCCGGATAATGAACTGATTACAAACAGGAAAAAGCCTACGGCTTTTTCTTCTTTGAAATAGTAAGAGACGAACCTCAAACAATCAAATAGCTAACTAATTCAAATGTATGTAATTATTTGTTATTCCAATGATGGTCTTTTACTGTAACTGCAACCCAAATTGACATATATATTTATTTATGAGAGGCAGCCTGGCCGAGTGGTCCAAGACACTGGTGTTAGCCACCAGTCTCTTCGAAGGCGTGGGTTCAAATCTTACCGCTGGTATACGATTATGTTTGAAAGACTGCAGTGTGAAAAGACATCAAAAATGCAGTTTTTGGTGGAAAAATAAATTCTCTTTTAGAAATAATTTATTCTAGTTACTATAGATTTTTAACCCAATTAATTTCCTTTAAAATGAGCTATTGAACAACCTTCTACGATGTTCCAGTGCCAAGCTATCTGTGGAAAAGAAAAAAAAAGAAAAGAGAAAAAATATCTCGTTTGGGGAGAATAACGTAGTTAAAGTCAATTTTCTTGATTTTCAAGCCAATATATTTCCCTTGCTGTTCAAGCCAAGGGACAGAAAGTTTCCTATACAGGGGTTTCGGACAAGGCGGTTCTAATGGTGTACTTTTTGTTTTGATCTGACTCCTTTGTTAGGAACTATGGGTTTTTATATTTCTTAACATTGGACGTGATCGTCTCTTACAAGGTTGCTAGCTACCGCTGCAACCCGGATCAAGCCAATATACTTCCCTTGCTGTTCAAGCCAAAGGGCGGTAAGTTTCCTTTCAAGGGGTTTCAGACAAGGCGGTTCTAATGGTGTACTTTTTGTTTTGATCTGACTCCTTTGTTAGGAACTATGGGTTTTTATATTTCTTAACATTAGACGTGATCGTCTCTTACTAGGTTGCTAGCTACCGCTGCAACCCAGATTGCTAGCGACCGCTGCAACCCGGATTCTTTACTGTAAATAAAACCACAACATATTAGTTAGTATGGGAGAGAGATCGTTCTTTACTGTATTTTCATTAAACTGACAACATTTCTTTTGGATATTACTATGAAGCTTTGCCAAGGAATTTCTAGCCGACTTTTCAACAGCATCCGCTCTTTCAAAGAGAATTTTAATCTGTAATTTTGAATACTTTTCGTGATCCTGGTAAAACATGCGTAAAATGTTTCTCAATTTACGAAGATCAGCCTGCATTTTTGCCAAATTCTTGTATTTCTGAATGTAATTTTTCCCTTTGTCCTTATGCGTTCTTCGGTACAACCTCGCAGGGAATTTAATTTTTTCATTATAGCTTTTGTCACCCCAGTATCTACCCATTATTCTGGTAGCAACTTTTTCTTATGTTTGTTTCGGTAATCTTCATCATTATCATACCGTTCCCTGCTCTTTTGTCTAGCCTGCTCAATTCTTGCTTCTCTGTAATGTTCATCATTACCATACCGTTCCTTGATCTTTTGTTTGGCTGTCTCAATTTTTGCATGTCTATAATCTTCATCATTGTGATAACGTTCCCTGCTCTTTTGTCTAGCCTGCTCAATTGTTGCTTCTCTATAAAGTTTATCATTGTGATAACGCTCCTTGATCTTTTGTTTAGCCTGCTCAATTCTTGCTTCTCTGTAATGTTCATCATTACCATACCGTTCCTTGATCTTTTGTTTGGCTGTCTTAATTTTTGCATGTCTATAATCTTCATCATTGTGATAACACATCTTGCTGTTTTCTTTTGCTCTCTCAATTATTACTTCTCGATACGCCTGGTCGGTTGAATACCTTTGCTTTTTTCTTTTCAAGTTACTATCTCTGTTGTTTGTGTAGTACTCTTTCTTCAACTTGCGTATAGCCTGCTTTGATCTAACCATTATTCTAATCAAGAATGAGAGAATTTTCAGTTTTGACTTTCCTTATATACTAATTATGACGTCACTCTATTCACGTCATAACTCTAATATAAAACTATGATGACGTTCATTATTTATCTAGTAGGGTTTCAGACAAGGTATTTCTAATGATGTACTTTTGTTTTGATCTGACTCTATTTTTAGGAGTTTTGGGTTTTTATATTTCTTAGCATTGGACTGATCGTCTCTTACTAGGTTGCTAGCTACTGCTGCAACCCAAATTCACATATATATTTATTTATGAGAGGCAGCCTGGCCGAGTGGTCCAAGGCACTGGTGTTAGCCACCAGTCTCTTCAGAGGCGTGGGTTCAATTCTTACCGCTGGTATACGATTATGTTTGAAAGACTGCAGTGTGAAAAGACATCAAAATGCAGTTTTTGGTGGAAAAATTTATTCTCTTTTAGAAATAATTTATTTTAGTTACTATAGATTTTTAACCCAATTAATTTCCTTTAAAATGAGCTATTGAACAACCCTCTACGATGTTCCAGTGCCAAGCTATCTCTGGATACAAAAGAAAAAAAAAAGAAAAAAAGAAAAAAATATCCCGTTTAGGCAGAATGTTGTAGTAGCTGCCACTTTTCTTGATTTTCAAGCCAATATATTTCCCTTGCTGTTCAAGCCAAGGGACAGAAATTTTACTATGCAGGGGTTTCGGACAAGGCGGTTCTAATGGTGTACTTTTTGTTTTGATCTGACTCTTTTTTTAAGAACTATGGGTTTTTATATTTCTTAACATTGGACGTGATCGTCTCTTACTAGGTTTCTAGCTACCGCTGCAACCCGGATAACGAGCTTTATTGCGTTCGGTGGCATTTTTATCTCTTTTAAATAAACTTTTCTTATATTTCAGGATGTTAGCTTTATTTTTTGTGCAGTAAAGTTTTTTATTAGTAGAAATTTGGATTGCCCTATTTTGATATTTTTTTTTGGTTATTCTTTCTTTTTTTCCACTCGCGTGAGACCATATTTTTTCAATTCTTAAAATTATTAAGTACAAAATACCCCGTGTCGAGTATCTAAAACCTTGCATAAAAAAACTAATTTTTAAATTTTCAGGTATTTCTCTTGTTTGAATTAAAAAATTAGTATTATTGGTTAGACACCATAACTATTTTTGCATTTTACATAATAAGTTTAGCGATTCTGGACTGAAAACTAAAATGATTGCAATTATAAGACAATAACATGGAGATACGTACTTTACGGGTTACAAACCAAAAAAAATTTGGTTCCAGGATACAATAATAACTTTGAACTTAGATGAAAAAAATTTTGGTTCCAGGAGACAAAAAGTAAAACTAATTATAAAATTTCGTGTATTTTTTTAGTTTAAATTAAGAAATATCTATTACTGGTTAGACATCATAATTATTTTTGCAGTTTACATAATAACTTTAGCGATTAAGCCAAAAAAGAAAATTTTGGTTCCAGCAGACAAAAAACAAAACTAATTCAAAAATTGTCAGGTATTGCTCTAGTTTGAATTAAAAAATTAGTATTATTGGTTAGACATAATAAATATTTTTGCAGTTTACATAATAACTTAAGAGATTCTGAACTCAAAACTAAAACAAAAAAAAATGAATATTCCTCATTGGAAATATAAGACAACAATACAGAGATACAGAATTTACGGGTTAAGCCAAAAAAATTTGAACTAAGATGATATAAAATTAATGGCGTAAAAAATGGTGTAGCGAGTCAATTGAAGCAAAAGGACAACCAAACTAATTTTTAAATTTTCAGGTTATTTTTCTGCTTCGAATTAAAAATGGAAATTATTGTTCAGAAACCATAAATATTTTTGCTTTTTGCAGCTAAATAAGATTATATTTTTTTTAATTTTCAGGAATTATTCTAGTTTCAGTTGACAAATAAGATTTTTTTCTTCAAGGAATCGAGCAGCTAACTAAGTCCAATATATACAATGGTATGTTCTTCAAATGATCTCTTTTAAATAGGCTCCTAGCTACCGCTGCAAACCGGAACTATTAAAAAATATTTTATCTTTAATTAGAGAAGGAACTAGATGTAGCAAGTTTTACTATTGAGACGAGTCGATCTTACTATACTACAACATATAGTTCGTTATCACGAACTGTTTGCTTTGATGTATCTATTGGTACCAAAATTTTGTTCTTTAGAGTTTCGGTTACTATTGAGACAATCATAATTTTGTTCTTTAGTGTCGGTTACTATTGAGACAAGTAGCTATTATTACTATAGATTTCATTACCTTGAACTGTTTGGGGCGAGAGATCGTTCTTTACTGTACTTATGTGGAGAATATCGTGGTTACAGCCAATTTTCTTGATTTTCATTCCAATATATTTTCCTTGTTATTCAAGCCAAGGGGTGGTAAGATTGCAATATAAAGGTTTTGGACAAGGCGGTTCTAATAATGTACTTCTCGTTTTGATCTGAATCCATTTCTAGGAGTTATGGGTTACTTTAGTTTTTACTATGGGGCGTGATCGTCTCTTACTAGGTTGCTAGCTACAGCTGCAGCCGGGATTATTATTAAAAAAATATATCGATCCTTTATTTAAATGAACTATTTAACAACCCAGATTATTTAAACCCTGATTACAAACAGGAAAAAACCAACGTCTTTTTCTTATTTGGAGTAGTAAGAGACGACTCTTAAGGATTCAGGCAGCTAACTAAGTCAAATGTATGCAATGGTTTGTTCTTCTAACGGTCATCTTTTAATATAATTATTATGATGATTAAGGAAAATTCATCATCTATATAATGATGCATTTAAATTTAATGTACTAAGGGCTAGAGTTTGTTCTTTACTAAAAAACAAACAGCAAAAAGCCTATGGCTTTTTCTTAATTGGAATAGTAAGAGACGACCTGGCTACAACCTAAGAATATGACTTTATTGATCAATCTTTCACATGAAATTAATTACAAAAGGTTTCTAACCCTATTAATTTCCTTTAAAATGAGCCATTGAACAACTCTCTACGATGTCCAAGTGCCATGGAATATAAAGTTTTAATATAGCTTTACCACGAACTGTTTGATTGCTTCAAAAATCAAATATCTTTGAAAAGACTGAAGTATGAAAAGACATCAAAAATGCAGTTTTAGTGGAAAAATTTATTCTATTTTAAAAATAATTTGTTTCAGCTACAATAGGTTTTTAAGCCACTAAATTCTCTTCAAAATGAGCCCTTGAACAACTCTCTACGATATTCAAGTAACAAGCTATCTGTGGAAAACAAAGAAAAAATACCGTTTAGGCAGAATGCTGTAGTAGCTGCAACTTTTCTTGATTTTCAAGCCTGTTTGAAAATCAATTTCCCTTGCTGTTCAAGCCAAGGAACAGAAGGTTTCCTATACAGGGTTTTCGGACAAGACGGTTCTAATGGTGTACTTTTTGTTTTGACCTGACTGTTTTTTTTAGGAGTAATGAGTTTTTATATTTCTTAACATTGGACATGATCGTCTCTTACTAGGTTGCTAGCTACCGCTGCAACCCGGATACCACTGCAACCCGAATTGCTAGCTACCGCTGCAACCCAGATTGTTCTTTACTAGGTTTCAGCCATCTCTACAGCCATGTTACTGATGGAAACTACATAATATCTATTTATGTTACAGCTAAAATGGGCTAGGTGTCGTTCTTTATTGTAAGAAATCTTCGAACATTAGAAGCTCTACACCGTTTACAATTTATAATGAACCACATCGATCCTTTATATAAAACACAATCCATATTAAACAAAAGTTTAAATAGGCATTTTGAAAAAACAACTTCTTACATCCATACATTTCCATACTTCCATACTTCTTACATCAATGAATCCATACTTCTTGCATCAATAAAACTATATCATTACTATATGAACCAACACCATTTATGATGAGCTATATTCGTCATTTATGTAACTACACCTGGAACCACCATAAATCAGTTAGTATGGGAGAGAGATCGTTCTTTACTGTAATTTTTAACCCAATTAATTTCCTTTAAAATGAGCCATTGAACAACTCTCTACGATGTTCCAGTGCCAAGCTATCTGTGGAAAAGAAAAAGAAAAAAGAAAAAAGAAAAAAATATCCCGTTTGGGGAGAATAACGTGGTTAAAGTCAATTTTCTTGATTTTCATGCCAATATATTTCCCTTGCTGTTCAAGCCAAGGGACAGAAAGTTTCTTATACAGGGGTTTCGGACAAGGCGGTTCTAATGGCGTACTTTTTAATTTGATCTGACTCCTCTGTTAGGAACTATGGGTTTTTATATTTCTTAACATTGGACGTGATCGTCTCTTACTAAGTTGCTAGCTACCGCTGCAACCCGGATTCCTTTAAAATGAGCTATTGAACAACCCTCTACGATGTTCCAGTGCCAAGCTATCTCTGGATACAAAAAATAGAGAAAAAAAGAAAAAAATATCCCGTTTGGGGAGAATAACGTGGTTAAAGTCAATTTTCTTGATTTTCAAGCCAATATATTTCCCTTGCTGTTCAAGCCAAGGGACAGAAAGTTTCCTATACAGGGGTTTCGGACAAGGTGGTTCTAATGGTATACTTTTTGTTTTGATCTGACTCCTTTTTAGGAACTATGGGTTTTTATATTTCTTAACATTGGACATGATCGTCTCTTACTAGGTTGCTAGCTACCGCTGCAACCCGGATTCAAATCTTACCGCTGGTATACGATTATGTTTGAAAGACTGCAGTGTGAAAAGACATCGAAAATGCAGTTTTTTGTGGAAAAATTTATTCTCTTTTAGAAATAATTTATTTTAGTTACAAAAGGTTTTTAACCCAATTAATTTCCTTTAAAATGAGCTATTGAACAACCCTCTACGATGTTTCAGTGCCAAGCTATCTCTGGAAACAAAGAAAAGAGAAAAGAGAAAAAAATATCCCGTTTAGGCAGAATGTTGTAGTAGCTGCCAGTTTTCTTGATTTTCAAGCCAATATATTTCCCTTGCTGTTCAAGCTAAGCGACAGAAAGTTTCCTATACAGGGGTTTCGGACAAGACGGTTCTAATGGTGTACTTTTTGTTTTGATCTGACTCCTTTTTTAGGAACTATGGGTTTTTATATTTCTTAACATTGGGCGTGATCGTCTCTTACTAGGTTGCTAGCTACCGCTGCAGCCCGGATTCAAATCTTACCGCTGGTATACGATCATGTTTGAAAGACTGCAGTGTGAAAAGACATCGAAAATGCAGTTTTTGGTGGAAAAATTTATTCTCTTTTGGAAATAATTTATTTTAGTTAAAAAAGGTTTTTAACCCAATTAATTTCATTTAAAATGAACTATTGAACAACCCTCTACGATGTTCCAGTGCCATGCTATCTCTGGAAACAAAGAAAAGAGAAAAGAGAAAAAAATATCCCGTTTAGGCAGAATGTTGTAGTAGCTGCCACTTTTCTTGATTTTCAAGCCAATATATTTTCCTTGCTGTTCAAGCCAAGGGACAGAAGGCTTCCTATACAGGGGTTTCGGACAAGACGGTTCTAATGGTGTACTTTTTGTTCTGATCTGACTCCTTTTTTAGGAACTACGGGTTTTTATATTTCTTAACATTGGACGTGATCGTCTCTTACTAGGTTGCTAGCTACCGCTGCAACCCGGAACTACAAACTATGATTATGGCATCAATGATCAATCTTTAACATGAAATGTTCTTTACAGTAATGGTTTGTTCTTTACTTGGTTTCAGACACCTCTGCAGCCATGATACTGATGGAAATTACATAATCCCTATTTATGTTTCAGTTATCATGGGCTAGGTGTCGTTCTTTATTGTATTTTTCAGTTATTCTTTCTTTTCTATAATTACAAATGGTTTTTAACCCAATTAATTTCCTTCAAAATGAGCCATTGAACAACTCTTTACGATGTTCCAGTGCCATGCTATCTGTTGAATTACTAACCTATACTATAATTAAGTGGCGTATAAAATTTAGTATAGGCAAGAGGTCGTTCTTTATTATATTATTCGTTACTGTAGTTTTTACCATGGGGCGTGATAGTCTCTTAGGCTGCTAGCTACCGTTGCAACCCGGAAATCTATATAATGATTCTATATAACACTCAATTAGTCGTTCTTTAATGTAATCTCTTCTTTGTTTGATGTGAAATTAAAAACAGGAAAAAGCCTATGGCTTTTTCTTAATTGGAATAGTAAGTACTTGTAGCTTGTAGCTACGTTAGTATGCACTTGTAGCTACGCCTGGAGCCACCGTATATCAGTTACTATTGGCGAGAGATCGTTCTTTACTGTAATGATTTAATACTTAAGTTACTATGGGTTCAGTTCGTTCCTTATTGTAATCCTCTTTCCAACCTGTACATTGAATTAGTTCTTCTCTGTCATCTTTGGGTATGTCCTGTTGTAGGTGTTCTAAAATCGTGGCCATCATTACATCAAAACCTTTCTTATTTGAAAGGGATCTTAGACTCTTCAATTGGTATTTTGTCTTTATCTGCTCACAACTGTCACAATGCATTGTGGGGTATACATCCCTAATGTTAGCTACCTTATCAAGGCTCTCACCAAATAATTTTATTATTGTATTTTCATCCACAGAAACTCTAATATTGCCATCACCGTAAATGAAGTCTTGACTATTATTACGACAGAGTCTACTTGACACTTCTTCTATGTGATGACTTAGTTCCTTGTACGAGCCCTCGACTTTTAGTAGATTAATATGTTGTATAATCTTACATTTTGATACTGCCTTATATACGCTATTAATGAAACAGTTCAAGACAGGAAAATGTGGAGCTAGTGCCCTTAGAGAACGCAAATAGCTCTGACATCCCTCATTTGGGCTACAGTATAACGAATGCCCATGCTTTCTTGTGTCCCTGTAATTGATTTCACAATAATCCAAGCCGCCAAGGTAGAAATTAACCACTTTGTCAGTTGAAAATTTTAATGCTATATTGTTTTCAAGGATATCAAAAAGAATTTGACATAATTCAATATCCGTCGGATAGAGCTTGCAGATATCAGGGTGACATTGCCAAGTAACCTGCTGCCCAATTTTTGGTTTTGAATTTTTACTCAGATTGTTATAGGTGACTTCAGCCATCATAATTTCCTTGTCAGATCTAGTTTTAGAGCATTTTTCAATAGTTGTCTCGTACTTTTCAGGACAGTGTGTTCTACTACACAGAGAATTTTTTGCCAAATATTCAGTAGAACTAAACGAACTGTTTAAAACACAGTTAGAAATGCTTTTTTCTTGAGTCGGTGTTCCAGGAATTTGTTCTAAATCATTAGTCTTACAAACACATTTACTAATAACCCTAACAGGCTCGTTTTCGCCATAATTGAAAAACATTGCTTTTCCTTCGCTGTTGATAGGTATACTTGTATATATATTTTTATTGCTGCTACATAAACTGCAATTGCTCCTTCCAAAATTAATATACGAATTTTCTAAGAAGTACGCCTCCGTATATTCACTGTGTTGTCGAACATTTTCCATTGCATCTATAAACTGTTCCGCAGTTGCCAATCCATACCTTGGAAGCTTTTCGTTAAACTGACAACATTTCTTTTGGATATTGCCATGA
>NC_142812.1:14988063-15027175 GCF_049724085.1 Artemia sp. Qi Xiang Cuo | reverse complement strand
AAATAATCTTCCAAGCGTAAAACTATCACAAATCACTATCAATAAATAAATGAAACTCAAAACGAAAAGAAATTACAATAAATAGCCGATTCAAACTCAAAACGAGCAAAAATTAACATGAGTAGGGCTGATAACCTCAAGACCAGAACCATGGGCGTAGGCAGCATATTGTCTATGGGGGGGGCAGTCGATACTGTGATGGAGGGCTTTTTATCAACTGCTTTTCCAACCATCTGCTTTTTCAGCCATATCTAATGTAAATTTGAAGGTCTAGAGGGGGGCAGGGGGGGGGGCATGACCAGAACGCAACTTGCACTTTACTGAAAACAAAATACGTTTGAAATGTTTTCAATTTCTTACTTTCATAAATAAAAAATTATCCAAACCTTAGGGAATAAATATATATTTTTATATATATATATATATATATATATATATATATATATATATATATATATATATATATATATATATATATATATATATATATATATATATATATATATATATATATATATATATATATATATATATATATACATGTCAATTAAACTAACAATCCACGGTCATTTGTTTTTTTTTCAGTAAAAAACAAATTGTGTTCTGATCTTGAGAAGGCATGGGGGTTATCTGCCCTACTAAGGAACCCGAATCCCCAGGATACGGCCTTGATCAGAGCCTGAGCATAGGTAGATTCGAGCCCGGTAACCCCCTAGATACGGCCTTGATCAGAGCCTTTGTATAGGTAAATTTAACAAAGCAATATTTTTTAAATATTAATCCAGTACGATTAATCTTGAAACCTTTCTAAGAGTTAGCATTCATGATTAATAACTGTTATTGATGTTTGCATTAACAGCAAAAGGCAATCTAGAAAAATATTTTTTTTAGTAATTTCAAAAGAGCTTGAAACATTGATATGGCTGTTTTCATATTTCTCGTGCACTATAGTTTCAAAATAAATATATCACATACAAAAGCTTAAGATTTCATTGAAAAGCTGTTTGATAAAAATCTTCATCATATATTTTTACTTTAAGAAGCCCTCAAATCTTATAACCACTTTATAAATTAATGCTGTCGTAACCACTAAGGTGGAAAGATTAAAAAATTTATCTAAAGCCATTAATAAGACTTTTAAATTCCTTCTAGTTCTCACTATCCAAGTAGCTTTAACAGGCAACATTTAAACGATATTTAGAAAAATATAAAAAGCAAAAAAAAAGAAGAAAGAGATTCAAAGCAGATTCAATGGATGCTATTTATTTATTATTTTTTTGATAGTAATTTCTTGTAAAATTTTTACGAAAAATTTGGAAAAAAAGCATGAAATCAGATGAGCATTCTTTTTGCTCTTTTTAATTGCTAATGGAGCAGTGAAATATAGCAGAGCCGTTAAATGGATTATTATAACATCAAAAAAAAAGAGATTAAAAGCAGATTCAATGGATGCCATTTATTTTTTTTTTTTTTTTTTTTACAGCAATTCATTTTAAAATTTTTTTGGGTTAAATTAGTAAAAATAGCATGAAACCTGAGTATTCTTTTTGTTATTTTTCATTGCTAAAGGAGCAGTGAAATATAGCAGAGAACTGAAATGGATGATTAGAACCACGAGTCCCGGGAATTCTGATTTTTTGGTTTCGTTGCACCCATTTTGTATTTTGATTTGTTTCTGCATCTTCTTCTTGCTGTTAATCCTGTAATTAATGCACTTAGGTTAACTTTCATCAATAGAACAAACTAATCCATTCTAAATATAGTACCAAATGTGGCAAAATCAACAACTTTCTATCATCAATAGACTAAAACCCATTTTCAAAATACTGGATGATAGTTTAGGGATAAATTTATATTTTCCAGTCTTCTAGCTTGTAGACTATCCATTAACGGCTTGTTTGAGTTTCTGCCTCATTTTTCAAAGGATTTGAAAATTTAATATTCGATCTTAACACACAAATTCACAAGAAAAAAAAGAGAAAAAAACATACCACCCTCCACATTAAAATTTGGCACCAATTTTAGAGGCCTGCAATCAGACTCAGATCTGGAAAATACTCCTGTTTAGAAACTTTTCCCCTGCAAAACTCCTTCTATAGGCAAAAAAAATCGATCATTATTTTCAAACTCATTTCCATCATCATTGGGCTATGGTTCTTTAAGCTCTAAAGTAATTTTATAGCTAATTTACTTAGAGATTATATTTAGAGCTATTTTTTAGAGCTATTATATTATATTTAGAGCTATTATTTACAGCTATTATTTAGAGATTAGAATTTACTTAGAAATTTTGGATTAATGATTTAGTGATGGATAAAAAGTTTCAAAAAGAAAAATTTTCCTTTCTAAAAGAAAACTTTCCGAAAATGTTATAAAAAATGTATTCTATAAGTGGTGGGTGACAGAAGATGATACCTAGATTTTTGGAAAATTTTCAATAGACTGCAACAATTTGAAGCGGATTTTTTGGAGCCAGTTCCCATGGTTAAAGCGGAAATCTCACAATTTTTTTATTTAGCACCATCTCCTGCAAATAAAAATTAGTTCTAAAAGACACAAGAGAGACAAGACTAAGAGAGACATGAATCAACTGGAGTTCTAACTTAAAGAAGGCGGATCAAGGAAATTATTTCTTGTAACAAATGATACCGGCTGTGACAGAAACAAGCTTTGATACCTTTTCAAAAAGTCTGAATTTAAAACTGGACTCAATCCTCCTGTCCAAGTCTCAACTTTCAAATAAGCCTGATTGTATAAACGTTGAGATTATGGAGCTGAAAACCCACTCTTCTTCACGCGCTAGTAAAATCGCAGCCTTTTAGCAGGATTCTATTCTTCAAAAGGCTCATTTTGATGAGCTTGAAAAAAAAGTACTGGACTTTGAAATTAAAGATAGACAGTTAAATATAATTATTCAGGGTTTACCGTCCGAACGCCCAGTCAAAATGCCAAATTTATTGCTGAATTTCTGTTTGAAAAAACAGTGAGCTTAGCAGCTGATAGTGTTCATGTGACAAAATGATACGAACTTTCTGATAAACTAATAAGTGGGGTTGCCGTACGTAGAAGGCCCAAAGCAAGACCTGTCCTCATCTCATAACGCAATGAACTTGAGATCCAAAGCATCCTTAAATCTGTTTCGAAGTTTAAAGGATCCTGGATACGTATTACAACAGATCTACCAGCAGTTCTAAACAACCTTCGCAGTAATCTTCTAATTAAAGGAAATGATTTAAGTGAAAGAGGTGATGTGTTAATGACCCGGGTTAAACGAAGGGGTGAAAAATCTGGCTAGGAATACAAAATGATGCTAATCTCAACTGGAAGAATATGAATAGGGTCTAAATATTCTTCTTCAATTATGTAGTGCGTTGTTTATATAACTGTTTATATCAGTCTTATACCAGAATAAGATGCACTGTAAAAAAATCTGTCTATAAAGAGGAAAGTCGCGAGGGTTATTCCATCCAGTATTTTTAATTTTATTTAATTTTTTTGGCATCAGCTTGCTATTTTCAAAGTTTCTTTTTTGTTCTTGCTGTGTGTATTTGCTATGTTGTAACTGAATTGGTCCAAGAAAACCACAATTTATGTATCTTGGAAATGTACAATTCTGTCATCTCTGCCATTTCATGTTGAGTGCATGTCACCCCAACCTAATTGTCAGCAAGTAGAGTTCGAGACATCAGAAAAAACGATTATTTAACTTTCAATGAGAATTAGTGGACCATTGCTGGAGAGAATGAAAGATTTTGAAAAAAAATCTGCTTAATCTGAAGGATTTTTACCAATAAAACACCCAAATAACAGAAGTATATGATGAATACTTATCTAGCTTCCCGTTTAGTTAAGATTTATCAATAAGCAAATGTGGTAGAATTTATGGTGGGGCTCTGAAAATGGCTTTCGCTTATTACCAAAGTTTACTTGGGAGTTTGGATTCTATTACATCGCTTTTGCATAATGATAACATTGTCATTTAAGGTGCATGTGAAACTTTTCTTATAAATGGCAGTGAAAACCTTGTAAAATGTGCTTTTTTTTCAAAACTGCAGAGGGGCGGTTACCATAGAGATGGCGCTGCTGAGGTGGATTTTAATTGCTGAAGTGTATTACATGGCAATTATCATCAGAAGTTCTAGCGCCCTTTCAAAGTGATCAGAGGGTGGATACCCCCCCCTCCCCCCACATACCTCAGTATTTTCCTGAAATTCATCTCACAGAAATTTTGAGATAGCCATTTGTTATTGTAGAAATTTCAAAAATAGCTCATTCGATTGGAAATTGAAAGGGCTAAGACCCATTTTAGTAGTCGAAATTGATTGGAGGGCGACTAACCCGTCCTACCACGCCAACTATTTAACCAAACACATTTGGAGATAGCCATTTTGTTAAACGTAATTGAAAGGTCGGGATATTACGTCTATAAGGATGACCCCCCCCCCACAGCCTTCAGGGCAAGGGTTGTGAGTTATGCCCTGGGGTCATTTAAGGTATGTACAGAAAGGGTGATCACATAAACTGCATTTTAATTTGCATTTCACTGAAAGGAAAATGACTGTGGATTGTCAGTTTATTCCTTTAACTTTTATTAACTTTTTATTTATTAAAACTTATTTAAGGCTGAAAGGATTAGAATGGTTTTTGAGTCTTCAACGGGAAAGTGAATGCAAAACAAATATTTTTGTTTAAAAAACACAAGTAAAGTTTGTTCTAAAATAAGATGAATAGCTGATATTTATAAATTATAGCTAATAAGAATTTATATTAAGATATTTATATTTTTTTATGTTCTGTATTACTAAAATTTCGAGATAATCATTTTTTCAAAAGCAGTCTAAAGATCCCATAGCAAGGCCTTTAGGGTTGACTACACCCCCCAGAGTCTGGGGGCCCGGGTTGTAAGTTATACCCCGGGGGCATATAAGCGTTTTATGGTAAGTGTGGTTGTTTGAAATTTAGAGGAAGTTCATTTGATCGGAAATGTATAGTTCTAGTTCCCTGTTAAGAGTCACAATTAATATAGGGCAACTACACCCCCCCTAACAACCCGTTTTCCCCAAAAACATCCAATCAAAACTGTGAGATAGCCATTTAGTTCACAATGCTCCAAAGAGCATATAACAATGGCTTCAAGGTGAACACAACTCTTCAGAGCCTAGGTGCAAGGATGGTAAGTTATGCCCGGGCATGCTAGGAATATATTTAATTATAGAGAGAATAAACAGACACCTCACATTCATTTTTCTTTAAATGGAATTCAAAAGAAAATGCAGTTCATTCTCTTACATATTATGTATAGACCTTATGTGTTCCCAGAACATAATGTAAAAAACTTGCCCTTAAGACATATAATGTTATGATTTACTGAAGTATATAATAAAAACCGGATCGTACAGGGATCATTTGAATGGAAGTTGGAAGATCTAGTGCCCTTCTTAAGAGTCAAAAGTGAAAAGAGAACAGTCCGCCTCCTCCCACGAACTTATCACTTCCCAAAACACATTCAATCAAAATTTCAAGAGAACTATTTTGTTCCGCATTATTGAAAGGTCCAGTAATTATGTCTTTGGGGATGTCAACCTCCCCATTCAACTTACGTTATTAATTTAAACAATTAAGGATAAGTTATGGCGGAGTTTGAACTAGCCAAAAGGCATTATATGTATATTTTCAACAGTTTATTATGTATACTAGGACCGCTACAGTTAATGTAACTAATAACGCTAAGGGTACTAAGACGAAACTCTTTAGGGAACGTTTAGGATTTACGATCAAAGGGAAAACAAATATGAAAGCTGGTTTTCAAAATGTCATGTTAGCAATATAATAGGCAGCACCACTCTAGAAGAGCAAGAAAAATCAGTAAAGCTTTAAAGTATTTCATTGAATCCAAAATTGAAAGTTTTGAAACCCTTTTTAAGAGTAAAAGGGGATTGATGGGCAAGAAGCCTTTCTCTCAAGCCCATCCATTTCCTTAACGCATCCAGTCAAAACTTTGACAGTGATTTTGTTCAGCATAGTAGAATGGTCCAGCAACTATGTCTTTAGTGATATTAGGGATGTCAACCCCCCACAATTATGCAACTGGCCCATTATGCTTAAAAACTAAATGTTGCTTTAAAATATATCAAAAAGCATTGCGTTTATGGTTGCCAATAAGGCATCTCAGCAATATATAAAGAGCAACTAGGGGTATTAAGTTGAAACTTTTGAGGATACTACTATTACTACTTCTGCTCTTACAATTTAAACAAATAAAAAGAGTGTAAGTGTATCCAGGTTGTCAAAGAGCATATATAGAATCTTTTGGGAATGATATTAAGTTTTATTTTTCAGGTCCACTTCAGAAGCTATAAAATCAAATTAAAAAATACTGTTTCTGTCAGGATTAAAAAATTGATATAAAAGTTTCTCCAATATGCGAAAATCCACACATATCGCGCATTCTCATAGAAAAAAAAATGAAAAGATATAAAATATTATTTCTTCCATGAAAAAGACTATCAAGGAGGCACACTTGTGCCTCTATAAAGAGGCGACCCACCACAATGTAAAATGATTTCCGGTCCTAGCGGTCGCAGAGAGACAGCGGTAATCGCATTTTGTAGCCCAAGCTCAAACTAAGAAACGTGCAAAATTTCACCCCTCTCTGACTTTCTCTTCAAGGGTAATAGTGGGCCGGAAGTTTCGACCCTCCGACCACAGCCCCCCTTTAACGTTGTCCGATTGGGCTGAAATTTAGAGGTTAAGCTTTCCTAGGGCCCGGGAGCTTATCCTCGAAATTTCAGCTCAATCCGACCACTTACTTACTTAGACTTAGGTCCTCCTACGCCTGGGGGCGCATAAGGCAGCAAGTGATTCGCCACGACGACCTGTCCTGAGCCTTCAACCATAGCTCCTCCAACGAGGACCTCGCCAGCTTCGCCTCCTTCATTAGCGACCTGCCAAGGGTCATTTTTGGTCTCCCTGATTTGCGAAGACCGGGGGATGTCCAACACCATGCATCGTGCGGCAGCCTTCCTTCCCCCATTCGCACCATATGCCCCCAATACATCCATCGCCGCTTTCTAATAAGATCAAGGATGGGGGTATGATTTGTCATAAATCTCAGATTTCAAAGTCCCAAAACCAGTAAGCCTGGTCTCAGAAAGTCCAGCTATGTCAATACGGAACTTATCAAGGGTTCTCATAACACTGTTGAGTTTTCCTGGCTGTGTTTCTTGATTAACTGTTCTAACATTCCAGTATCCAATACGAAAACAATCGGCCGTTTTCAAGAATCCAGTCCGGGGGCGTGCATTAGTCGTCATCACAGAAGAAGAAGAAGTCAATCCGAGGCTATCTGTTGCTGTTTCTTGAGTAAATAGTTTTTACGGTGGCGGGTTACTAGCCCACCGACCAACCAGCCACTTAAAGTTCATTTTTTTTTCGTTAGCCACTCCTACAGGCCACAGTTGGCAACTGATCCGGATGAATGAGGACTCATTCGAAGCAGATTTCGACCTGTTAGGGCCTTTTGATATTTTCAGACCGAAAAAATTATCTCCCGAATTTACATTTACGAAAAACCTCGTTTACCTATAAGAGCCCATGTTAAATTTTCCCACCACAGCCCCCCTTTAACGTTGTCTGATCGGGCTGAAATTTAGAGGATAAAATTTTCCTGGGGCCTGGGAGCTTATCCTCGAAATTTCAGCTCAATCTGATCACTCCTTTTCCAAAACCACCCTGTTTTCCAAAACCCAAATATCAAGTTTTGTGGGGATTTACTTGCGTCAAAAATAGATTCCGCATACTGAAAATACAATTACGAATGTGTCTTTTTAGGACAGCGATTGATACTACGGACTGTTAGGTGGAAGACCCAGGTTCAAGTTCTTGTCGGAGGAAATTTTTTATAAGCTGAATTTAAAGTTTAAAAAAGAATCTCAGTTTATTTTTTAAATTATTTTAACAAAATTACATTTTCTAAAGAGTTAAAGAGGCTGAGTTACAAGGTCGACCCTTAAAAAACCCTGTCGAGAAAGAAAAGAAGAATACACAATCATTTAACAGTTAGTCAAGCAATAATAAGTAATAAACTGTACAAAAACGTGCAGAAACTATTTGAAAAAAACTACGTTTTCTAAAGAGTTAAAGAGGCTGAGTCACAAGTTCGAACCTTAAAACGTACAGGGATTAGAGGGTACAGTTGGGGGGCTGCCGCCCCCAAACCCCCCACTTTCGCAGCATTTAAATAAAAAAAAATTTTTAACTGAAAGTAAGGAGCGACATTAAAACTTAAAACGAACAGAAATTATTCTGTATATGAAAGGGGCTGTGCCCTCCTCAACGCCTCGCTCTTTACGCTAAAGTTTGACTTTCTCACAACTCTTTTTTTTAACAATAAAAAGTTTAGCGTAAAGAGCGAGGCGTTGAGGAGGGCATAGCCCCTTTCATATACGGAATAATTTCTGTTCGTTTTAAGTTTTAATGTCGCTCCTTACTTTCAGTTTTAAAAAAAATTTATATATAAGGCTGCGAAAGCGGGGGTTTGAGGGCGGCAGCCCCCCAACTGTACCTTCTAATCCCTGTACGTTTTAAGGTTCGAACTTGTGACTCAGCCTCTTTAACTCTTTAGAAAACGTAGTTTTTTTTAAATAATGCCAATAAAAACGAATAGAAATTAATTTTAAAAACTTTTTCCCCAAAAAGTGTTTTTCAAAGACAAGTAAAGAGCTCCATTAAGCCAAGAATGAGCAAAAATAAAGTCAAATAATCTTCCAAGCGTAAAACTACCACAAATCACTATCTCAAACCTAAACTAATATACGGAGTTTGTATAAAAAATTTCACGACTTTCATAATGTTGTATAAATAGCACACTAATTTTTCTTATACATGATTTTAAGTGATTTTTATTGTTACTTTTGCAGAAACTAAACATGCATATTCAAATGATTATTAAGTATATTTATGTTGTCATAATATTCTTTATCATTAAATGTCAATGAAACAAAAAGACAATGTTGTGGTCATTTCCTCTTGCATATCTGCTAATTGAAAATCTAATTGTCACCATCTCAAACAACTGTCAAACATCTGCAGTCTTAGTGTTTTACTTCATATAGACTGAGATTCTTCTGTTCGTTTCAATATACTAAATGAGAATATATATCCAAAAAGGTTCTTGCAGTTATAGCGGGGTTTAAAGAATATGATTTTTATTTATTCAATTAAAATGATTGTCTTTGAAGAAAGTTGCCTTTTCAATAAGATTCCCGCATGCTTGCAATTATTAGGATATTTAATTTTTTAGCCTGATGTAATTTATGAACAACAGGGAAAACTTAGTTTCATTTGGAATTCTTATTTTTCTAAAAAAAAGTTCTGCTCTTTGAAGAGCAGAATATTCCTCTTCAAATGCTAACACAGTATCAAAATACTGTCTTATTAACAACTCTCTGCAGCATTAAGGTACTTAAAGCCGAAATAACAACGCTTGCTTCTCTATATAATTCTATTCCAATCCCCCCTCTTTACACCCTCCCAAAAAGTTTCCATTTTCCTAAAATGTTTTGAATCGACATCCTCAACCCCTCTTGGGAACTACCTACTTTTTTGTGTGGCCTTAGACGGTTGTCCGACAAGGATGACATGTGGCAATCTATCATCTTTCGTTCGCAGAATTTGTCTTATCTATTTCGACCTTTGTCTCATTGTAACCCTAAATAACAACATTGACCCGATTTTTGAGGTTGACTTACTGTTTGAAATACAGTCAGTCAGTCTATTGACCAAAACAATCAGTGGACTGGATTTTCTCTGGAAAACATCTAGAATATCCTACTCCGTTTTTTGAAGATTCCACGCTTCAGAACCATAGCTAACTATTGCCATCACTGTTATTTTCATTATCAGAAATTCGATGATTAGATTTATCTTTCTAATCTTCCAAACTATATTCAACTGTGAAAAAATATCCTGGTTATGGACTAATCAACTTTTAGCATATTCACTGCGCTCCTCTCTTTACAAATAATTATTCTTAGGCAAGTGAAGTTATCTACGTGATTGAACGTATCCTAATTCAACATCACTTTTTCACCTTCACTTGTTCCTTGTCTTAGCGAGTTTATTTTTTCACCATTAATTTTCATACCTATTCTTCCAACTCAGAATTCTTGCAACATTATTTAAAATAATATATACCATAACGAAAATGTCAGAAATTGTTACAAGTCAATATATGGTAATTATTCTGTGTGAATAAACTGTGTTAATTGATGAAAGTAGAGAGTTAAGATAGTCCATGAAAAGCATATAGTAATACGAGCTATCTAATAGATGACCCCACTTTTAAGCAGATTAATTTCTAACCTTAAGAGTATAAATTTGAATGGGTGTTGTGTTTCACAAGTTATTCTTAGACAGTTAGAAAAAAATGTACTTTGGCTTTATTCAGTATCAGAGGAATAAAGAATTCGTAGAGGAGTCAGAAGTTTATTTCCAAATTTACATTTATAGACTAATTAACTACTGAAGAGTCATTAAAACTATTTATATTATTGTGTAAAGGAAAAATGTTAATAGTGGGGTGATTAATTTTGAAAAAAATTGCATTATTTTAGTTCTCCCTGTTTCAGTGTCCTATGACAATGGTTTCATGTGGAATCATGTGGAATTTGGAACATATAGCATGCCTGGTGTGACAAGAACATGTCAAAAAACAGAAATGAATTTGAGTTGTCAACGTGAGATACCAAGTAACATTAGTGTATTTGCTGAAGATAATGTAGCAAAACAGGAGGATTTTAATTGTGAAGAAAAATCTTTCAAGTTTAGCGTTTGTGAGAAAACAATCGGCCGAAAGTTCACCCTATCTTATCATCAGAAGACTCATACTGGAGAAAAACCCTTCAAATATGATTTATGTAAGAAATGTATTAATTCTAGTTTCAATTTAAATGGACGTCGAAGAATTCATTTTGGAGAAAAACCTTTCAAATTTGATGTGTGTAAGAAATGTTTTACTTCTAGTTCGAATTTAAATGAACATCATAGAAGTCATGCTTGAGAAAAATCTTTCAAATGTGACGTATCTAAAAAATGTTTCATTTCTAGTTCCAATTTAAATAATCATCAAAGAACTCATACTAGAGATAAATCTTTCGAATGTGACGTCTGTAAGAAATATTTTACTTGTAATTCCAATCTAAAATATCATCAAAGAACTCATTCTGGAGAAAAACCTTTCGAGTGTGATGTCTGTAAGAAATGCTTTACTTCTAGATCCTATTTAAATGGACATCGAATAATCCATACTTGAGATAAATCTTTCTAATTTGATGTCTGTCAGAAATGTTTTCTTTCTAGTTCAGATTTAAAATATCATCAAAGAACTCATACTTAATAAAAATTGTTTAAATGTGATGTACGAAAAAAATGTTCTCTTTGTAAGTCATTTCTAAATTCTCATCAAAGAAATCATACTTGAGAAAAATCTTTCAAATGTGAGGCACGAAAGAAATATTTTACTTCTAGTTCGTATTTAAATAAACATCAAAGAACTCATACTGGAGAAAAATCTTTCAAATGTGATAAATGTGAGAAAGCATTCAGTCAGAAATGCAAACTATCAGCTCATCAAAGAACTCATACTGGAGAAAAACCTTTCGAATGTGATGTATGTAAGAAATGTTTTACTACTAGTTCCGATTTAAATAGACATCGAAGAACTCATACTGGAGAAAAACCTTTCGAATGTGATATATGTAAGAAACGTTTTAATACAAGTTTCCATTTAAATAAACATCAAAGATCTCACTCTGGGGAAAAACCTTTTCAATGTAATCGATGTGAGAAAGCATTCAGTCAGAAATCCACACTATCAGATCATCAAAGAACTCATACTGGAGATAAATCGTTCGAGTGTGACGTGTGTAAGAAATGTTTTCCTTCTAGTGCCAATTTAAATTATCATCAGAGAACTCATACTGGAGAAAAACCTTTCAAATGTGATGTGTGTAAGAAATGTTTTACCTCTAGTGCCAATTTAAATACACATCAGAGAACTCATACTGGAGAAAAACCTTTCGAGTGTGGCGTATGAAAGAAATATTTTACTGCTAGTGCCAATTTAAATTATCACCAAAGAACTCATACTGGAGAAAAAAAAACCTTTCGAATTTGTTAACAATCAATAAACAATCCGTTTAAAATCCGCTCTAGCTTAACATGATTAATCTCCTTTTGGAGAATAAGCTTTCGAATGTGATAACTATATGGAACATTTACCTCAAACTTAATTTATAATGCATACGTGTTAAAAACCGATCGACTATGATCTTTTTATGTGAGAATTCTTTTGTTTCAAGCTTTAAATTATCTTATAGTGAAAAAACTCAAGGGTTAGTTGTACAAAGTCTATTCTATGTATTTTCAGTGTTGATTTTTTGTTGTGTTCTATTTGACTATTTGCAGTTTACTGTGAAATTAACCAAAAGTATAAATTTCAATTTTATGGAAAATTAAAAAAAAAACGAAATGAAAATGAAAAAATGGAAAATGAATTTTCATTAATGCCGGTTAATCCGCTGACAATCTTTTTTTTGATGTATTTACTTCTATATGTAAAGTATGTTATACTAAAAAACTCAGGGTAAGTTGTATCAGTATAGTATATGTTTTTTCCGGGTTGAACTTGTTTTTCGGATTATTTGACTACTTGCTATTTACTTAGAAATTAACCAAAATGATCCTGTTTAAAAAAAAAATATATTCTATGTTCATTAATGCCGGTGAATCTACTGAGAACGTGTTTTTTTTATATATTTGAATTAGTATATTTAATGTGTATTTTTACTTGAAATATAAAACTACGAGTCCATTGTCAGTGAGATCTTACCGCAAAGGGGTCCAAGAACTGATCAAAATGATTAAGTAGTAGAAAAGACTCATTAAATTTGGGACTATAATTATATTGTAGATCTTTCTAAAGTATTTTAACTATTATAAAAGTAGACTTTTTTGATGAAACCATATATTAATGGTGTTTTTTTAGAGATTTAAAATAGTATTGACAAAAGGAATTTATTGCATGGAATTTTTAGGGTTTCCCTATTTCTTTTACTATTTTGTAATTTTCGTGGCGTCGGTCGAAAACAGGAATGGCCGCCCTGTGGCATGTTAGAGACAGGTTTGATCCGGCCAAGCCACTTTTAAACAAAAATGAATTCTTGTCAAAAAGGGGCATGTTTGAGAGCTGACGACAGAAGACTTGTTTTGTTTCTTAAGCTAATACGAAGGTGATGACATGCCAATTCTAAACCAAAAAGGAATCTTCCAAAAAGGAAACCAAAAAGAGAATCTACTTCCCCAATTGAATCCGTATTCTCCCATTGTCTTGCTGTGTTTATTATTATCACATTGCTCTCAATATGTTATCAATCTTATATTATTAATTAAAAATAAAAGTAATCTTTTTGGAATTTCTTGTAGTATATCTGCAGATTGTATATCTCATTTTGACCTTCCTATCCTGGAGTTGAGCATCGATAGGGGAAAAGCATGATTCATCTATGCTAAAATTCTTCTCAATATTTACATATGCAAAATGTAAAGGTGTATCTATCACTTTCCTTAAAATTGTAAAGGGGTGTGAAGGATATGGTTTTATCATTTTTGTGTTAAATGGTGGCATTTTAAGAGTTATACTTGGCTGATAAGAATCTCGGAGTGTTTCAATTATTAAGATCTATGATTTTTAATGTCCCAATGAACTCCATGATAAAGCGGCAAATTTAATTTTATTTGGAACTCTTTTCAAACTTTTTATCTCTATACTCTCTTACTATTTTCTCAATTTAAATTTTTCTAATTTTAAAAATATGAAATATCGCTTTAGCTTGTAGTGCAAGGATGTAGTTATACTTGCAAGTAGTGTGAGCATTAAATAATTACATACATTTTCTGGCATGTTTGCCTTTTATTTACTAATATTTGAATAAACCACTTTGTAGTCATATAATTTTGTTTTTCAAAAATAGAAACATTTTAGTTTCTATTGATTTCAATATAACACAAAGATCTAAAGATGGAGCAATAAGATTAGGGTTAAGTCAGTTGCAAAACAGTAAAAATCAGGTGCATTAAGGCTAAGACTAGGGTTCAATGAATCTTAATTTCAGAAGGATGATTTTAATAAAAACAGGGATTGTTCAAAAATTGTTGTTCTTTTGATATCGAAACTGGAGTGCAACCCGGACTTTACGCGGCCAGGATGTCTGACAGAGTTTTGAGTGCAAACGTTAGGTTGTCTTCGCCAGTGCTCTGTAGTTTTTTAATGGCCTAATTTGATGGAAGCCTTAGGATTAAGACAGGGAGGAAAAATGTTGGATGTTAGGATTGTAGATTTAGCAAAATGCATAATTTGGAGATGTTATGTTGTAGATAGATGGTATTCTCAGTGACTTGTTTCGATTTCTCATTTTGGCAACTAGCATAAATTATGTTTTTTGCTTTTTGATCACTGGAATCGCCTTGAGATTTACCCCAAAAAGTTCAAACATATTTTGATTGTAAGAAGAGGTGGGGGCCACACTAGGCCATCTTTTGTGTACAACTAAGATAATTCAAAAATGCAACACAAACGTACTTTTGGAAAATTTAACTTAAGGAGCCTCACTATAAATTTGTTATTTGCTTTAAAGATAAACGTTTGATTGTTTTGATCTCCCTTGGCTAAGTCTTTTAATATTATTTAGGAAAATTCTTTTGGTATTATACAACATTATTTAAAATAATATATACCATAATGAAAATGTCAGAAATTATTATTAAATATATGTAATTATTTTATGTGAATAAACTGTTTTAATTGATGAAAGTAGAGAGTTAAGATATTCCTTGAATAGAATGTAGTAATATCTAATAGATGGCTCCACTTTTAAACAGGTTTATTTCTAACCTTAAGAGTATAAATTTGAATAGGTGTTGTGTTTCACAAATTATTCTTAGACAGTTAGAACTAAAAGTTAAACTTCCGCGTAAAGAACAATTACAAAATGTACTTTGGCTCTTTATTAAGTATCAGAGGAATAAAGAATTCGTAGAGGAGTTAGAAATTTTTCCAAAATTACATTTATAAACTAATTAACTACTGAAGAGTCATTAAAAATTATTTATGTTATTGTGTAAAGGAAAAATGTTAATAGTGGGGTGATTAATTTTAAGAAAAATTACATATCCTTATCCTTAGGATTTTGGATATGTTTTTAGTTTCACAAGCATGTGTCCATAATTTCACAAAATGCTAATTACAGTCTGCTTTGGATTAAGAGAAGTTTCATGAAATTTAACCTTCACACTTTTATGACACTATACAAGACAATAGTATGCCCAGTGGTAGAATAGTGTTCCTCTGTGTAGTATCCTACATGGAAATGTGACTTGCAGCAAATTGAAAGGGTTCAACATTGGGCGTCAAAGTTTGTGCCATATTTGAGCCATTTACCATATCAGTGGCAACTGGAGTATTTGGGACTTCCTTCTCTGGAGTTTCGATAGGATAGGATTGACCTGATCAATACATCCTGTATTATGAAGGGTGTTGATAATGTGGACTGGACTGATTTCTTCAAACTTAGCCATTTCTCAGCCACTTGACAAAACTTGTATAAACTGTATCAGCCACAAGTGCACAAGAAAATACGTCAATGTAGCTTTGTTAACCATGCAACAAATCTTTGGAATAGTTTACCTGATACCGTAGTTTCTCTGCAAACAGTGCAATCATTTAAGAGTGCTCTTGTTGAAAATGAGTTTCAACAAGAGCACTATGAAAAACAGTTTCTATAATATAGTTGTTGCATAGTTGTTTTTTACTGATAAATATTTTTCGTTTTGTGTTTTGCAGTGTTGCTATTTGAGCTGTTATTTTTGTGTTTATTATGTGACAAGCCTATGGCTTCCTTTTTTATTGAATAAAATAAATAATTTGATTAGGAAGCATCCAGAAATTCAAAAAGTTGGAAGTGTCAGGAGATTGGACCCAAATTAACCCCTGTCTTTAACCCTAAGCAGATCAAATCCTATTTATTATAAATAAAGATAATAATTGTTAATCAAATTTATCTACCCTAAATTATTTAACAGAACAAAAATTTCTTTATGTTAAGACAATTTTTATATATTGGTTTTTAAAATAGAGGAGCTGGTTTTTTCATTAAAAGCTGGAAAAAGATAGACAAAAAATGCTCAACTGGTCTTCTAGCTACACAGCAATTCTAAAACAGCAATTTTACCCAAAATTTCCTAGGAAATGCCTTATTTTACCAATTTTACTGACCAGGTTTTTTCTTCATGGTAATTTTAAAACTGTAGGTCCAAGGTTCACTTAGCCTACAACCAAGGTAGCATACATCATCTGCAGTCTACCTTGGTCCTAAATACAATTATTTTGTAAAATCATAAAACAAAATATATTTATATATAGATCTAGAATAGCCTAATTATATGTTAATGTAAAATAGTTGAAGTTTGTATTAACTAATTGTAATACTATTTTTGGCAAAGAAAAGTATGAATAAAAAATAAAGGGGAATATAGGTCCTAGGTACACCACTCTCCCCCAACAATAAAAGCCTAGAAGACCTGGTAAAATTCTAGATAAAGGACTTTTTGTCCTCATAGAAAATAGCTGGGTAAGGAAAAGGTGAATAGAACTTTCAGACATATATCAAGAGGTTAAAAGTATGCAACAGAAAGGCATTTTTCAGTATCTAGGCCAATCTTGAATCCTCCCTCTCCAAAGGTCAATGAGCTTAAACAAACTTTTTTTAACCATAAAAATGACAAATTCTTTGAAATTCAGTCTGCATTTACATTTCTATAAGTTTTTTCACTTTATTTCTATTTTTGTTCAAGATAGCATAGTCATCTATCTAAGATTTAACTGAGAACTTTATGGTCCTAATGAACCCCTGCTATTATTAAGAGACTTTCATAGATTTACTGAAGTCTGATAGGCCTGGTCACTTCACATAATTTATCTTGGGGTATTCATAATCTACTTGAGTATGTCTACCTTATATTTGGAAGCTAAATTTACCATCAATTTAATAGCCTAAGAAATTAACTGTCTTGAATTTGTAGGCTGGGCTATTGCTCTTCTGTTATTATATTCTAGTTTTTAGATCAAAAGAAGTTATACATAAGAATGTTTTTTTGTTAGTCTAGGCTATCATTGAAGAAGCTAGTTCAGAAAAAGAATCATATAGGCCTACCTATATTACCAAAGCCACATCACCTAGGCTAGAAGTTTTGATAAAATTTATAATTAACTCACTAATGAGAGCTAAGAAACAGACATAGCTTTAGAATCGGAATTTAACCCTGAATTTTACCATAAATTGCACCTTGGAGTAACCTAAAGATTTTGTTTTGAAGCTCTGGGATTGATAATTGAAGTTGTTTCATTGTTATTTAGCAACCAGGTGTAGTAGTATGGTCAGTAGATTTCCAGTCAAGTTTCCACTCCCTCAGGGACCACTCAGCATCTGGGCTTCATTTAAAAATATCATCAGATTCAGCAATAACTGTGTCTTCAGAGAGCTCTGGGATTGATAATTGAAGTTGTTTTTTGTTATTTAGCAACCAGGTGCAGTAGTATGGTCAGTAGCTTTCCAGTCAAGTTTCCACTCCCACAGGGACCACTCAGCATCTGGGCTTCATTTTAAAATGTCATCAGATTCAGCAATAACTGTGTCTTCAGAGAGCTCTGGGGTTGATAATTGAAGTTGTTTCATTGTTATTTAGCAACCAGGTGCAGTAGTATGGTCAGTAGCTTTCCAGTCAAGTTTCCACTCCCTCAGGGACTACTCAACATCTGGGCATCATTTAAAAATGTCATCAGATTCAGCAATAACTGTGTCTTCAGAAAGCTCTGGGATGGATAATTGAAGTTGTTTCATTGTTATTTAGCAACCAGGTGCAGTAGTATGGTCAGTAGCTTTCCAGTCAAGTTTCCACTCCCTCAGGGACCACTCAGCATCTGGGCTTCATTTAAAAATGTCATCAGATTCAGCAATAACTGTGTCTTCAGAGAGCTCTGGGATTGATAATTGAAGTTGTTTCATTGTTATTTAGCAACCAGGTGCAGTAATATGTTCAGTAGCTTTCCTGTCAAGTTTCCACTCCCTCAGGGACCACTCAGCATCTGGGCTTCATTTAAAAATGTCATCAGATTCAGCAATAACTGTGTCTTCAGAGAGCTCTGGGATTGATAATTGAAGTTGTTTCATTGTTATTTAACAACCAGGTGCAGTAGTATGGTCAGTAGCTTTCCAGTCAAGTTTCCACTCCCTCAGGGACCACTCAGCATCTGGGCTTCATTTAAAAATGTCATCAGATTCAGCAATAACTGTGTCTTCAGAGAGCTCTGGGATTGATACGTAATTGAAGTTGTTTCATTGTTATTTAGCAGCCAGGTGCAGTAGTAGGGTCAGTAGCTTTCCAGTCAAATTTCCACTCCCTCAGGGACCACTCAGCATCTGGGTTTCATTAAAAAATGTCATCAGATTCACCAATAACTGTGTCTTCAGAGAGCTCTGGGATTAATAATTGAAGTTGTTTCATTGTTATTTAGCAACCAGGTGCAGTAGTATGGTCAGTAGCTTTCCAGTCAAGTTTCCACTCCCTCGGGGACCACTCAGCATCTGGGCTTCATTTAAAAATGTCATCAGATTCAGCAATAACTGTGTCTTCAGAGAGCTTTGGGATTGATAATTGAAGTTGTTTCATTGTTATTTAGCAACCAGGTGTAGATGGTCAGTAGCTTTCCAGTCAAGTTTCCACTCCCTCAGGGACCACTCAGCATCTGGGCTTCATTTAAAAATGTCATCAGATTCAGCAATAACTGTGTCTTCAGAGAGCTCTGGGATTGATAATTGAAGTTGTTTCATTGTTATTTATCAACCAGGTGTAGTAGTATGGTCAGTATCTTTCCAGTCAAGTTTCCACTCCCTCAGGGACCACTCAGCATCTGTGCTTCATTTAAAAATATCATCAGATTCAGCAATAGCTGTGTCTTCAGAGAGTTCTGGGATTGATAATTCAAGTTGTTTCATTGTTATCTAGCAACCAGGTGCAGTAGTATGGTCAGTAGCTTTCCAGTCAAGTTTCCTCTCCCTCAGGGACCACTCAGCATCTGGGCTTCATTTAAAAATGTCATCAGATTCAGCAATAACTGTGTCTTCAGAGAGCTCTGGGATTGATGATTGAAGTTGTTTCATTGTTATTTAGCAACCAGGTGTAGTAGTATGGTCAGTAGCTTTCCAGTCAAGTTTCTACTCCCTCAGGGACCACTCAGCATCTGGGCATCATTTAAAAAAGTCTTCAGATTCAGAAATAACTTTGTCTTCAGAGAGCTCTGTTATTGATTATTGAAGTTGTTTCATTGTTATCTAGCAACCAGGTGTAGTAGTATGGTCAGTAGCTTTCCAGTCAGGTTTCCACTTCCTCAGGGACCACTCAGCATCTGGTCTTCATTTAAAAATATCATCAGATTCAGCAATAACTATGTCTTCAGAGAGCTCCGGGATTGATAATTGAAGTTGTTTCATTGTTTTTTAGCAACCAGGTTTAGTAGTATGGTCAGTAGCTTTCCAGTCAAGTTTCCACTCCCTCAGGGACCACTCAGCATCTGGGCTTCATTCAAAAATGTCGTCAGATTCAGCAATAACTTTGTCTTCAGAGAGCTCTGAGATTGATAATTGAAGTTGTTTCATTGTTATTTAGCAACCAGGTGCAGTAGTATGGTCAGTAGATTTCCAGTCAAGTTTCCACTCCCTCAGGGACCACTCAGCATCTGGGCTTCATTTAAAAATGTCATCAGATTCAGCCATAACTGTGTCTTCAGAGAGCTCTGGGATTGATAATTGAAGTTGTTTCATTGTTATTTAGCAACCAGGTGCAGTAGTATGGTCAGTAGCTTTCCAGTCAAGTTTCCACTCCCTCAGGGACCACTCAGCATCTGGGCTTCATTTTAAAATGTCATCAGATTCAGCAATAACTGTGTCTTCAGAGAGCTCTGGGATTGATAATTGAAGTTGTTTCATTGTTATTTAGCAACCAGGTGTAGTAGTATGGTCAGTATCTTTCCAGTCAAGTTTCCACTCCCTCAGGGACCACTCAGCATCTGGGCTTCATTTAAAAATGTCATCAGATTCAGCAATAACTGTGTCTTCAGAGAGCTCTGGGATTGATAATTGAAGTTGTTTCATTGTTATTTATCAACCAGGTGCAGTAATATGGTCAGTAGCTTTCCTGTCAATTTTCCACTCCCTCAGGGACCACTCAGCATCTGGGCTTCATTTAAAAATGTCATCAGATTCAGCAATAACTGTGTCTTCAGAGAGCTCTGGGATTGATAATTGAAGTTGTTTCATTGTTATTTAACAACCAGGTGCAGTAATATGGTCAGTAGCTTTCCAGTCAAGTTTCCACTCCCTCAGGGACCACTCAGCATCTGGGCTTCATTTAAAAATGTCATCAGATTCAGCAATAACTGTGTCTTCAGAGAGCTCTGGGATTGATACGTAATTGAAGTTGTTTCATTGTTATTTAGCAACCAGGTGCAGTAGTAGGGTCAGTAGCTTTCCAGTCAAATTTCCACTCCCTCAGGGACCACTCAGCATCTGGGTTTCATTAAAAAATGTCATCAGATTCACCAATAACTGTGTCTTCAGAGAGCTCTGGGATTAATAATTGAAGTTGTTTCATTGTTATTTAGCAACCAGGTGCAGTAGTATGGTCAGTAGCTTTCCAGTCAAGTTTCCACTCCCTCGGGGACCACTCAGCATCTGGGCTTCATTTAAAAATGTCATCAGATTCAGCAATAACTGTGTCTTCAGAGAGCTTTGGGATTGATAATTGAAGTTGTTTCATTGTTATTTAGCAACCAGGTGTAGATGGTCAGTAGCTTTCCAGTCAAGTTTCCACTCCCTCAGGAACCACTCAGAATCTGGGCTTCATTGAAAAATGTCATCAGATTCAGAAATAACTGTGTCTTCAGAGAGCTCTGGGATTGATAATTGAAGTTGTTTCATTGTTATTTAGCAACCAGGTGTAGTAGTTTGGTCAGTACCTTTCCAGTCATGTTTCCACTCCCTCAGGGACCACTCAGCATCTGGGCTTCATTTAAAAATGTCATCAGATTCAGCAATAACTGTGTCTTCAGAGAGCTCTGGGATTGATAATTGAAGTTGTTTCATTGTTATTTAGCAACCAGGTGTAGTAGTATGGTCAGTATCTTTCCAGTCAAGTTTCCACTCCCTCAGGGACCACTCAGCATCTGTGCTTCATTTAAAAATATCATCAGATTCAGCAATAGCTGTGTCTTCAGAGAGTTCTGGGATTGATAATTGAAGTTGTTTCATTGTTATCTAGCAACCAGATGCAGTAGTATGGTCAGTAGCTTTCCAGTCAAGTTTCCTCTCCCTCAGGGACCACTCAGCGTCTGGGCTTCATTTAAGAATGTCATCAGATTCAGCAATAACTGTGTCTTCAGAGAGCTCTGGGATTGATGATTGAAGTTGTTTCATTGTTATTTAGCAACCAGGTGTAGTAGTATGGTCAGTAGCTTTCCAGTCAAGTTTCTACTCCCTCAGGGACCACTCAGCATCTGGGCCTCATTTAAAAAGTCATCAGATTCAGAAATAACTTTGTCTTCAGAGAGCTCTGTTATTGATTATTGAAGTTGTTTCATTGTTATCTAGCAACCAGGTGTAGTAGTATGGTCAGTAGCTTTCCAGTCAGGTTTCCACTTCCTCAGGGACCACTCAGCATCTGGTCTTCATTTGAAAATGTCATCAGATTCAGCAATAACTGTGTCTTCAGAGAGCTCCGGGATTGATAATTGAAGTTGTTTCATGTTTTTTTAGCAACCAGGTTTAGTAGTATGGTCAGTAGCTTTCCAGTCAAGTTTCCACTCCCTCAGGGACCACTCAGCATCTGGGCTTCATTTAAAAATATCGTCAGATTCAGCAATAACTTTGTCTTCAGAGAGCTCTGGGATTGATAATTGAAGTTGTTTCATTGTTATTTAGCAACCAGGTGCAGTAGTATGGTCAGTAGCTTTCCAGTCAAGTTTCCACTCCCTCAGGGACCACTCAGCATCTGGGCTTCATTTAAAAATGTCATCTGATTCAGCAATAACTGTGTCTTCAGAGAGCTCTGGGATTGATAATTGAAGTTGTTTCATTGTTATTTAGCAACCAGGTGTGGTTGTATGGTCAGTAGCTTTCCAGTCAAGTTTCCACTCCCTCAGGGACCACTCAGCATCTGGGCTTCATTTAAAAATGTCATCAGATTCAGCAATAACTGTGTCTTCAGAGAGCTCTGGGATTGATAATTGAAGTTGTTTCATTGTCATTTAGCAACCAGGTGTAGTAGTATGGTCAGTAGCTTTCCAGTCAAGTTTCCACTCCCTCAGGAACCACTCAGCATCTGGGCTTCATTTAAAAATGTCATCAGATTCAGCAATAACTGTGTCTTCAGAGAGCTCTGGGATGGATAATTGAATCTGTTTCATTGTTATTTAGCAACCAGGTGCAGTAGTATGGTCAGTAGCTTTCCAGTCAAGTTTCCACTCCCTCAGGGACCACTCAGCATCTGGGCTTCATTTAAAAATGTCATCAGATTCAGCAATAACTGTGTCTTCAGAGAGATCTGGGATTGATAATTGAAGTTGTTTCATTGTTATTTAGGAACCAGGTGTAGTAGTATGGTCAGTAGCTTTCCAGTCAGGTTTTCACTCCATCAGGGACCACTCAGTATCTGGGCTTCATTTAAAAATGTCATCAGATTCAGCAATAACTGTGTCTCCAGAGAGCTGTGGGATTGATAATTGAAGTTGTTTCATTGTTATTTAGCAACCAGGTGCAGTAGTATGGTCAGTAGCTTTCCAGTCAAGTTTCCACTCCCTCAGGGCCGATTCAGCATCAGGGCCTCATATAAAATGTCATCAGATTCAACAATAACTGTGTCTTCAGAGAGCTCTGGGATTGATAACTGAAGTTGTTTCATTGTTATTTAGCAACCAGGTGCAGTAGTATGGTCAGTAGCTTTCCAGTCAAGTTTTCACTCCCTCAGGGACCACTCAGTATCTGGGCTTCATTTAAAAATGTCATCAGATTCAGCAATAACTGTGTCTTCAGAGAGCTCTGGGATTGATAATTGAAGTTGTTTCATTGTTATTTAGCAACCAGGTGTAGTAGTATTGTCAGTAGCTTTCCAGTCAAGTTTTCACTCCCTCAGGGACCACTCAGCATCTGGGCTTCATTTAAAAATGTCATTAGATTCAGCAATAACTGTTTCTTCAGAGAGCTCTGGGATTGATAATTGAAGTTGTTTCATTGTTATTTAGCAACCAGGTGTAGTAGTATGGTCAGTAGCTTTCCAGTCAAGTTTCCACTCCCTCAGTGACCACTCAGCATCTGGGCTTCATTTAAAAATGTCATCAGATTCAGCAATAACTGTGTCTTCAGAGAGCTCTGGGATTGATAATTGAAGTTGTTTCATTGTTATTTAGCAACCAGGTGCAGTAGAATGGTCAGTAGCTTTCCAGTCAAGTTTCCACTCCCTCAGGGACCACTCAGCATCTGGGCTTCATTTAAAAATGTCATCAGATTCAGCAATAAATTTGTCTTCAGAGAGCTCTGGGATTGATAATTGAAGTTGTTTCATTGTTATTTAGCAACCAGGTGTAGTAGTATGGTCAGTAGCTTTCCAGTCAAGTTTCCATTCCCTCAGGGACCACTCAGTATCTGGGCTTCATTTAAAAATGTCATCAGATTCAGCAATGACTGTGTCTTCTGAGAGCTCTGGGATTGATAATTGAAGTTGTTTCATTGTTATTTAGCAACCAGGTGTAGTAGTATGGTCAGTAGCTTTCCAGTTAAGTTTCCACTCCCTCAGGGACCACTCAGCATCTGGGCTTCATTTACAAATTTCATCAGATTCAGCAATAACTGTGTCTTCAGAGAGCTCTGGGATTGATAATTGAAGTTGTTTCATTGTTATTTAGCAACCAGGTGCAGTAGTATGGTCAGTAACTTTCCAGTCAAGTTTCCACTCCCTCAGGGACCACTCAGCATCTGGGCTTCATTTAAAAATGTCATCAGATTCAGCAATAACTGTGTCTTCAGAGAGCTCTGGGATTGATAATTGAATTTGTTTCATTGTTATTTAGCAACCAGGTGCAGTAGTATGGTCAGTAGCTTTCCAGTCAAGTTTCCACTCCCTCAGTGACCACTCAGCATCTGGGCTTCATTTAAAAATGTCATCAGATTCAGCAATAACTGTGTCTTCAGAGAGCTCTGGGATTGATAATTGAAGTTGTTTCATTGTTATTTAGCAACCAGGTGTAGTAGTATGGTCATTAGCTTTCCAGTCAGGTTTCCACTCCCTCAGGGACCAGTCAGCATCTGGGCTTCATTTAAAAATGTCATCAGATTCAGCAATGACTGTGTTTTTTCAATGACGATTCTGTTTTTTTGTTTGTTTTTTTTTTAACACATATTTTGGAACATTTAATTTGGCATCCAACGTAATTACCGTATAAAAAGACTATTTCTAGTGAATGAACAAATTTTTTGTCAGATCTAAATTTTAATAGTCACTGGGTATATACAAAAATACATTTTATTTTTTATTACCACAATTTTACTAGAATTAAAACGCAAAATTATGGAAAAAATTTCTTTGTTTCAACCATTGATTCCAGATCTGAATATGTTCCAAAAATGTATTTATATTTGAAAAATAGCACTGATAAATGGTATCTTTTACCAAGCATGAAACCAGCTGAGTTCATTTATCGAATTAACTTTTGTTAAGATTAAAAATTTATTTTTTTTTAATTTATAATTTTATAAATTGATGTTCCATTTTTAATTCTTATCTTTAAGAAAATAAATGAAAAATAAAATAATAAAAAAGCCAAAAAAAGAGGCGCTTCTTTATAGTCTTTTGATAAGCAAAGGAGATCATTGAAAAAATGTGCAATTTATAAAATTTCAGATAATAAAATTTCACTAAAATCCTTAAAAACCTTCAGCCATTATTATGCATTATTTTGTTCTTCATTCATTCTTTCCAGTAATCTTCTAGGATCTTTCTGAATTCCTATGTCCTGAAAATATTGTTATTAATTTATTAATTGCTTCAATAGTATAAGAAACTAAATATAATATAAGGTAAAAGTCTGAATACTTAAAGTGGTAAAAGGTCTTACTGTAAAAGTGGTAAAAGTGGATTTTGAATGAAATAAACAATGGTCATCAAAACATAAATGAACAGGGATTGTCCTGCAAATGAAAAGGGTCATGGTTACAAACCTCAAAGCTCTTTATGGTAGTTTGTTTTTTCCAATAGGACTTTTTTTTATTCGTATCTGTTTTATACAATATAATTTGTGGCTCTTTATAAAGGAGAATCAATTTCCAGAACATTTGTAATCATAATTATTCTCAACTTTTCTATTGCTGTTTATCCCAAGCAACGAATCTGTAACCATCTCAAAAATATTAACCACTGATGCTATCATAATCTTGTGCTTTGACAAAAACGGAGCTTTGATGGAAACTAAACCCTCTCTCGCCAAAAGACATGTTTTATATTGCAGAATGTTTCTGATGCAACCAATAGAAACAAAGACTAAATAGTAAAGTGACGATCTAAAAGTGTTCTGTTTATTTTTTGTTTTTTTTTTTTTTGTACTAAGATGTATTTTGGCATAAGGGTGTATAGATAGAAATTATCATAATCCAGATTATCATTTATTTCTTTTTAACGTAAAATACAACTAATTTGAAATTTAAGGAAGCATAATCTAGGAGAAGCAGCAAGGACTGTCGCATTCTGAGATGATATAATGTTATAAAAAAATTAAATACTCTTACGAATGAGCAAAATAAAACTTTTTTCTGATTGCTATCTCTTATTATCTTTCTATCAAAGTTCCTAATTCAAAAATGTTTTTTATACTGCGTCATATGTTTCCATAATATTATACGGATTTCATTGAGGGGGGTAACGCAAAAGTATATTGAGGTCTTGTGCCATTGACGGAAAGTTAGAGTAACTCAATAACCGTTTTGTAGCCGCTTCTTTCTCTTGTAAAATTGTGTTTAATCTCATTACCTTTGTATCACATTTTCATGCAAAAAAATATATTCCTTAATGTTTAACATTATAAGAGTGTCGATGACTATATATGAACTAAAACGCTAGATCTGATCTGATATTAAAGTACGAAGAACATGAAACTTCAAGCTTTTTTTCCTCCCCGGTTCCATCTTAGGTCTAATCTATGGTTTTCTTGGGCGGTTCCTTGGGTCTTAGGCAGTTTCCTTTGGTGTATTATAATTGTTTCAACCGTTTGCTGCGGGTTGTTATAAAATTATCAAGGCTAGAATCCTTGCTTAATGTTTCACCAAACGATAGTATTTTTAAGTAAATTAAGTCTTATTCAAATGAAAGCATTATTAGAAGAATTTTTCAAGCAGAATCGTCCGCAAGAACTTTTAAGGGGAGGATTTATAGAGAGGATATAATTGTTCGGAGGTAATTTAACGGGGGGGGGTGTGGTAGTTTACATGGTTTTGGCTCACCGTACACGAACAATTAAAACAAAATTTGTATATTAATTTTAGTTTTTAAAGGGGGAGGATTTTCAGAAAGAATATAATTGTCCGGAGGGAGTTTTACGGAGGGTGGTAGTTTAAATGGGATAAATTTTCAAGAAAAAGTTTCCCGTGAATTAAGTGAACTTTTCATAGAGATAAAAAAATATTTTACGATATTATTGGAAAAATGATCAGAAACTTAATAAAAAAAAGTAAGGACCAGCCCTAAACTGAAAACAACAGGATATTATTTCATATATAAGCAAGTTTGATCATTTGTCCCAACTTTTTAAGAGCGACTCCTGAAACCCAAAGGGTAAGGTAAAATAAGATAAAGGATGCGGCACTACAACCTTAAGGTCCAACCTTGCGGTGCTGATCTCGGTCTCAAGGCCCTTCAGCCAGGAAGTGCAATGGGGGGATGAAGGCCATCCATCCTGTGCTTCGCCACACCTTTTCTGTTTACCTTCCCCAGATTTTTCTAGGTACCCATTTAGAGCTTGGTTAACTCTGGCCGAGCTTACAGAGTCACGCCACTGAACCCCATCCCTAACCAAATAATTAAACACAGTAAGATTCCAACCCTCGCCCTCTCGGACAAAGAATCCTAAATCTAGCACATCAATCCACTCGGTTAGGAACCCAAAGGGTATATAATTAGGATAAAAAGCTCTTTTAAAAGGACCAAAAACAGCTATAATAAATAGCACGGTATCGAGGAGCAAGGTAAATATCAACTTTTCACCCCCCCCTCCTTAGCAATGGAATAACTACGGGTTTTTTTTGGTCTTAATGCTTGTACTGATTTACAATTGAAAAATCTTTTTTTTAATTTAATTTACACAAAAAAGAATTAACAGTTAACAGACTAGAAATAAGTAAAAACTTAAAACTGAGTTTTTTACTCTGTCTATGTTTTTTTGTTGTTTGAAAGAAATCTTTTAGAACATCGGTACTTATGTGAACAATTTAGAGAGCATTAGCTTGAATAAGTAAGTATCCTAACAGCTAGTATTGAAGGTGAAGGAGTTCTTGACCTATCGGGTATATTTGGCAAAGAAAAACTCGTATTTATAAGAGCCCCAAAGTTAACATTAACTTTGTTTTGGGGACGGGGTGACTTCAAAATTATAATTGCTGCAAATGTTAAACATCATTGAATATACCTTGCAATACATTTAGGCTGTATTGTTTGACGTCAATAAGCCACTTAAGGTTCGATCAGACGCGTAGGATTTTATCAAAATCCTTTGAGGGTGATAGGATTCCTATGAGATTTTCCTCATAGGCTGATAGGATTTTTGAGTTGAAATTTTTTCAACTCGACCCTATGAGGGTGATAGGATTTCTGATTTTAAAGGGAAAAACCTATTTTACCTTCAAGAGGAATGAGAAGATTATAAAAATGACTGATCAAAGCCCTGAAAGAGTTAATGTGAAAGTAGAAGCATATATGGACTTGATTGCTTTGTTCAAAACCATCCTTGTCTGTATGATACAAGCAATAATAGTTATAAAAATGCAAAATTTAAAAATGACCGATGGAATCAAATAGCTATTAAAATTGGACAGCCAGGTAGCCTACTGTCTCATATACTTCCTTTTCCACATAGATAGGTTTTATGGGCTTGCCTTTGCTGTTTATGTGTTTTTTTTTATGAACAGTTGGCTCATTATACAAATTAAACCTTTAGGAAGGGTTTGAATCCAATTACAACTGCAGCATTTGTTGTAGGTTACTGATGTGATTGCCCAAATTTGCAGTTTTTAACATATATTGGTAAATATGGAATAATCTACATAGCCTATCTGACCAATGAACATACAACTTAATGCCTAGCCTAGGCTATTTATGCTTTTTCCAAATATAATAGGCTAGCTTAATTCCTATTGTTGCTAATTAAATTCAGTATAGATGCAGGGCTGGTCCTCGGTATTTATTTAGCTTTGGCCTCCTCATAAGGAGACATGTTAAGAAAACAATTCTTACTTTAAAATATGTATAATGATCCTAGTTCTTATATTATTAAAGGGGAGAGCCTTTATCATCAAGTCTTTCCTCTAAAAATCCTCAAAAGTGAAAAAGTTTCCAAATATCACCACATAATATCACCACTGGTCCTCCACATAAGGAAACTTGTTAAGAAAACAGTTCTTACTTCAGAATATGCAGAATAATCCCAGTTAACATATATTGCAAGGGGAGAATCTTTATCTTCACTTCTTTTTCCAGTTTTCTTAATAAATTCATGAATTTCTTAGAACCTATATATTAACAAACTATGTATCCCAACCCCTGTAAGATGCAAATGTATTCCCAGAATTGCATCCTGAATTTAAATATATTCTTCATTTGCACCACAGATCAACTTTACCCCCACCCCCATGACCTGCAAATATATAATCGGATTTTGATCCATTTAGGCATGGGCATAAAGTTTATCTGTGATGCAAATGAAGGTTGTATTTAGATCCATAATGCAAATCTGGGTATATGTTTACACATTAAGGGGGTGGGGCATGTACTTCCTCAATATATATTCAAGGTCATACCCAGGGGGAGGATTGAACCCATCCCCACCCCCAGAAAAAAAATCCTGGGTGCAGCCTTATGTATATGTTCTAAGAAATTCATGGATTTCTTAGAAAAACAAGGAAAGAATTGAAGATAAAGGTTCTTCCCCTTCAGAATATGTTAACTAGGATTCTTCTGCATATTATGAATTATTATTTTCTTAACATGTTTCCTTATGTAGAGGATCAACCATGCATCTATACCTTCAATTCGAACCCAACCTTTCCCAAATGTTTAGTCCATATTATATATTTACCATGTGTTTATTGGATAGTATAGAGCTGCATGATTTCCCGCTATGTATGTAGACTAAGAGGAAGGTCACTTGTACCTGATGCTGCCCCTACTGCTTTTAGTTGGATGGAAAAGAATCCAAAGAAAGTCCCCTTTGAAAAAGAACCAAAACTAATATTGAATTTGTCAAAGCTTGGAGGTTTGCCCCTTCAGTCTGTCTAAAGAAAACAGATACATCAATGTAGCTTTGTACATTTCCTTTTTTTCTTGGATCTGATTATAAAAATAAAGACAAAATAATAAGCGATAGTTTTATTTAGATACTCACAGAAAGATAGTCAGACAATAGAGTTTCAGTAAATAATTGGGCAAAAATGGCATAAATTCAGTCTGGTTACTCAAACAACACTGTCTGAAAATAATTTCCATTTTGTATGTATTTTCAAAAATTTTGACATTGCTGTATTGACGGTTTGCTCTTAATCCAAATAAGAATGCCAAAAGACAGGTGGTTCCCAATTAACTTTTTTGTCTCCTTTTAACTCTTTGTCTTGCATGCATTTTTTTTGCATGCTAGCTAGTTGCAAATACTTGGGTGTGTCTTGCAATTTACATGTATCTAGAATGCTTGGGTTGCAAAATAGAAGTTTGTTGTGATTCTATTCTTTTGAGTACAGGTTTCGAAGTAATAAATTTTTTAAAGAAGACAAATTTTTCAAACTTCAGAGGAATCCAAGTTTTTATTAATTTTGATTCATTTTACATTTTCAGTTGATTAGAGATGTGTTGCATTTGATGATTTTATCATTTCTTTGAATGATTATTGTGATTGGAAAGTATTTTTCCTATAGATGATGACTGCATGTTATCCTAAAATGATTTATTGAAACCTTATTGGTCATTTCCTATAAATGATGCCTGTATTTTATCCTAAAATATTTTGTTGAAATCTTACTGTTAATAGTTTTGTGCAGTCACCTCTAATTATTAAAGATTTACTCATCCGTCATGCCCCTTATGTGTAGTAGACCTTAGTACTTTTTATTTGTGCCAACTTCAGTAATGTATTAACAATCTACTAAGGACCTTCAATTTATTATAACATTTTTGTTTTCAGTTGAATAGTGCAAAAATACCTGGAGGTATCTGAGAAATGAATTTTTCAAGAAGCTTAATGCACAACAAAACAAAAGAGGTGGGGATGATGGTAAAGATTTGGGATTTTCAAAGTGGCCTCTCTTTAGGTCAATGCAATTTCTCTTGAAGCATCATAATCCCTAATGGTAAGACTTATGGTTTTGATTTATTGTTTATACACAGTAAGTATTTATAGGTATCTAAAAAGAGATATTTTTGTTACCTTTAAAAACATTCCTTTATATCTATGTCATGGAATGGTTTCCTTAAATTTATTATTGAACACAATAAATAATTCACCCTAAAAGCAGAGCTTTTCCATGTGGTGGAGAAGACATAACTAAAATAACATAAAATAAAAAAGTTAAAAAAGATGGATAATTCATTAGTCCAGTCCAAACATGAAACCTAATCATAAATCCACCAAAAAATAAAGGGATATTATTTGCTTGCGTTTTGTTAAGTCCATCATTTCAATATGCATATTGAGGATATTTTCAATGAATTTCATAACCCCAGATACTTTTCCCCTGCATAGCCACCTCACCCATACTAACTTAATCACTAATCAGTGCTCTTACTGAGAGGTTTCAAAATAGTTTATTGCCTTTTTTCATGGTTCCTGATATATGTCCTGAACTAAACAGGGCTCCTTTGTCTATTTTCATTTGTTTGTATGTTGCTATAGCCATTTTCCTTTAAATTTTACTGCTTTGTGAGTCACCTTGTCCCTGTAAGTTTTTATTTTTCTCCCTGGAATAATTGAAATACAACCTCCCCCCTCTTTCTTTGTTTTTTTTTTTTTTCATGTTCCATTTATGTATACTTCTTTCTTAATTAGTTTTAAACGTTTTTCTGTTGTTCTTCATGCTCTACTTGACACAAGAAGCAAATTTGAATATATTATAGCCTCTAATAGTCTTTTGGAAATATATATAATTATACTTTCATAAATAACCTTTAAGTTCACAATATTTCAGTAGCTTTTTATGAGCAAGACTTGATATGCGTTAAACAGTCACCAAGCTCAGTGGCAGATTGGGGGGGGGGTGCCCCCAGCGTAGTCTAAAGTAGTGTTATTTACTTAATTAAGTCAAGTTTACATTAATTAAAGTTGCTCATAATGCAACTTTATTGGATCAACCTATTTTACCCCCCCCCCCTAAAAACTTTTTATCGGATCAACCTATTTTGCCCCACCCCCCTCCACACAAAAAAATCCTGGATTCGCCCCTGACCAAGCTTTAAAAGAAAGTTCAGAAGGAAATGGCGTCAAAATAGATTGTTCCATTGTTTCAAAAGATTTGCCAGTGACAATTTTTTAGTATAAAATATTTAATAAATGGTGGCCAAAGCTCTACATTTAAGATTATGGAAATTGGATTCAAATAATGCAGATTACAAGGCTATTAAGGGATAGTAATCGTTGACAAACTACCAACCATTTGTATCTTTCTTCTGTTCTGTTTACTTTCTGTGAAAAAAAATAGACTGTTTAATTATCTTGTTTTCAAAGATAGCTACAGACAGTGTTAAAAACTAAAAATATATGTGCTTTGTAGTGTAAATGGAAATATTTTCAACTTACTTTGTCTTGCACAACATCAGGGAATCTGGCACATACTGAAGAGACAGTCATTATTCAGCTCTCTGGAGATGATGGACTCGCAGACCTACCCACTTTAAGTGATGAAAGCTCAACATCAAACCTCTACTCAGATATTCCTCAATCCTCCAAATATCAAACTCCTCATGTGGAATCTTTCCCCATCCCCCAATCCTCCAAATATCAAACTCCTCATGTGAAATCTTTCCCCATCCCCCAATCCGCCGAATATCAAACTCAAACTCCTCATGTGAAATCTTTCACCAGCCCCCAAACCTCCCAATATCAAATTCAAACTCCTCATGTGAAAACTTTGCCCATCCCCCAACTCCTCCTTCATAATCTCAAATCCCAAGTGTGTCAAATCCTTCACCAACCCCAATTTATTCTCCTATTCCAACCACATTTGTTCACCTTGAATCTACTCCAAAGTCTTCACCTACTTCCACCTCCAACACTCCCAATAACGCTTTAACCTCCCAATAACCCAAAAACCTCCACTTCAACCTCTTCATCTACTTCCACCTCCAACTCTCACAATAAAAGAAAAAGACTCCCCACTGCAACAGAAGAATTACAACAGACAGTAGATGTACAACATACCATGTCTGTTGTCAAGCAGTTTCTTGAAACTAGGATCAATAAAAAGGACGAGTGGGAAGGGACAAGAAACTATGGATTTTGGTGCATGCTTGCAAAAAACTTATATGGCCGTCCCTTGAATAGCCAAATCCGCATTCAGATGTCTATTCTGGTTGTTTTTGAACAAGAGCTTGATAATCTTGAGTAATTGTGCTTTTTTTCTTTTTTTAAGATTAACTATTCTGTTTATCAATACTAAATCACAAGCACTATATGTCTTAAGTTACTTCTACAAAAATTTTTGTTGATTTATTCGAATATGGCTTCCTCAATTGGATGTGGTTGGATTTGATCAAGTCTAGGTCCTAATAAATCATGTGTGGTAGGTAATCTTATTGTTGGTTTTGGCGCTTAAGATACATATATAAGATAGATAACTTTTTTATTTTTTTTTTTTTTGTATTATAAAAGTTACAAACTTTCTTATAAATTAGTTGGAATTTACTCAAAAAAAAATTAAATCTATCAATTAAAAGTAATTGATTCTAACAAAAAAAAAATAAAAAACAAAGGAAAAGAATATGAAAAAAAACTGAATTAAAATCAACTATATATAAGTAATGAAAACTGGAAAGCCATGGCTATTAGAGTAAAGCCAAGACAGATTGTCTCTGTGAGATGCAAAGCTAGCATACCTTTTTAAGAAACATTCAACAATGGTTGATAGATAGTCTATCATCCATCCTAAGGGAGAACTAAGGTGTAGGGGATTGAAAAAAGGCAATTAAAATTGTCTATCAACTCTTTGATCCATTTGAAGGTAATTGGAGACCCCAAAAAATTAGACCCCAAATGAACAAATAATCATTAAAGCAAACCAAAAAATATGCAAGACAAAAATTAAATAACATTAATAGGAGAAACGATCCTGCCTAGTCCGGTATATGTGACATGTTACCAAAACACAAATTAAAATAGTACTAAAAACTACGGAAGACAAGAATAAAGTAGACACTTAAGAAAAGGAGATTACTAGCACAGATAGAATGGCTATTGTTGAAAAAATATTTGGATAATTTTTTCTTTCTTTCCGAATTTTTAAAATAAATATTGTAATTTTGATACCTTTCTGTGCCTGTTTTAGTACTGGAAAAAAAGGGGATTAAAAAAGAAACATCTTGAGGTTTTTACTTTATGGGGTTTAGGAAGTGTCTTGGGTTAAGCAAGTAAATAAAAACAAAAAAGGAAAAAAAATTGTATTGCTTAAGAAACATTACAAATTCAGTGGCAAATAGCTTCAATTTCAAAATGAAGCCAAAACAGGCTTTGAATCTGATTGGAGTGTTGGGGTTGAACAAAACATTATATTTCAATAACTTCTTAAATATATTTGAGAAATAATAACAACAAAATTAGTTTTTAAGATAAAAGATGCAAAATTAGTTTTAAGATGCAAAATTGCCACAAGGAACCCATGAAATAAATAAAAAAAATTAATAAATAAATGGGTTTTTTCTACAAAATAGTTTGAGTTCTAGAAAGATAATTTTCATCTAATATTTTTTTTCTATTCCTCAAGATTATCTAGCACTGTTCTCTTTGAAGAATGCTAATCATTAAAAACTAAATGGCACTAATATGCTATTCCAGTATTTCCCCCAATCCGAAAACAATACCATGTTAATAACTTCGACGTAACATACACTTTTTATGGAAATAGCCTCAATTGCAAACTGAAAAGAGAAAAAAAAAATTTGACTTACTGAATCTAATATATCCCATTTTGCCCAGACTGATCCTGCCACGGAACAAATCCAGGACCAGTAAAATATTCCTTAAAGGTATTTCTTACTAGGATAGCATTTCTAGATGAGAAATCGCTGGATAAATTTCTAGCTGACGCTAGGCAAGAGCCGTTGCGCCAAGACCCTGGAATAATTTGCCCATTTACTTCCTAGTCAACAAGGGTGGTGAAGTTATGTCTTGAAAAATCAGATCCTAAAAGGAAGTTATGCAAGATGCAAGTGGTTTTCAGTATAAGATCCATTGTTTCCAGCTTGCAATTGACACTACTTTTGAGGATTCTAAATATCATGGACATTATCCCAAATGCATTTTTCACCACCCTTCTAGCCCGTGACAGACTGTAATTAAATATCTTTTGTTGTTGGGTGAGGCTGCCATACTTTGGATATGGCCGCATTAAGTTTTTTTGAAGAGGAAAAGCTTCATCTACAACAAAAACAAATGGGAAAACATCCTCTGAGTTTGGCAACAAAGATGGGTTGGGTGGCATTGTGCAAAGCAGTACCAAAGCTTGACATAGAAAAGACAGTACTGTCATTTTTCTTTCCTTTAGCGCCTACGTCAATATAAATAAAATTGTAGCGAGCATCTACAGCAGCCATCAAAACTATGCTGTAAAATTGATGGAAATTGAAAAAATCAGAACCAAAATTAGAAGGACACTGAATTTGACATTATTTTCCATCAATTGCCCCAATGCAATGTTGAAAGTCCCGAAGTTCAGAAAAATCTCTGGCTATTGCATAAAAATCTTCCTTGGAAGGTGGCTTCATATAAATAGGTTGTATGTTTTTCCAAATTGCTTCGCATGTTTCTTTTATGATGCCTGAAATTGTGGATTGTCCCATTCTGTAACACAATGATAATGTTGCCATAGAATTCCCACTTGCAAGATATCTGAAAATAAAATATTTATGTAATATGTATATATAAAAGGGAACTTCCACAAAGATGGGATAGCTGTCATATTTTCTAAATAAAAATTGATTTGTATAAATTCAGTTGCAAAAGAGAATACAAAAAAAAACTGGGGCCACAAGATTGAAATAAACAAACATTCAAGTTTGAATTTGTTCTCCATCTAAGAAAACAAGTGAAAGGAGATACACTCAATAGTCCAAATCCATTTATATCACACTTATATGCTTTCTAAAATTGGGCATAAAATCGAAACCTTACACTGACTTATTTTCTGCAAAGTACAAAGGGTAGAAAACTTTCAATTTATCTTAATGACCAAGCCTCTGAGAAAAATTATATTGACTGTTATATATAAAATATTTTAACAGTCAAGAAAATCCAAATAAGGTATTTTACATTCTATCACAAAGAATTTCATCAAGGCGATTTTTTCCTCATTTAAATGTGGTAGTGTCGATCACATAGCTTAATAAATTGTTTGTAGTAATAAATAGGTCAAAACTGAGTTTATATTCCTCAACAGATAAATCCATTGCCTGAAGCTCATTATGGTGAGGGAAAAAAAAAAAATCTGAGTTTGTCAGACAAAATATATAATGTAATAAAACAATTATAATGGAAGTTTTTTTCAATCTCAATTCTATTCCTCTATAAAAAAAAAACAACAAAAAAACAAAAAAAAAACAATATAACAATATTAACATCATTTTAAGATTATTAGCTTTTATGCCAAATATATCTATGAAGCCTGCATGTTTTTCCAAACAAAATTGGATTAATTGTTTCACAGTGCAAAACATGAATAAAATGATTAACAGTAATGGGAACAACCAAATAGGGGAAACATGCTTCCAACTCAGGCATATATGCATAAACCATGAATTCAGTCTGGAGGAACAAGACTCAGTTTAAGCCATTTTTGTCATATTGTTTATTAAAACTCCTTTATATATCTATCCTTGTGATAATATTAAGCCTCTATTCTTTGATTTAGAAATAACATCATAAGGTAAAAGTAAAAAAAACGTCATCCAACTTCACCTACCACAAATCAGGTGGATGAGTGAATCACATTCAATCTTGATACTCTTTACCTCACAACATTGAACAGGTAGTTCAAAACAAATTCCACCTCTAACAATTCTCCCTCCCCCATAATACAAAGACCGTACCATAAAAAGCATATATGCATTTGGAATCCACAGTGAATTGTTGGGGCTGTTCTTTGGTGTGTATAGACAATGAAGAAACAAGTGAGTATGAATATGAGCAAAGAATAGGAGGTTTAAACTTCAGGTAAGGTTTTTTTTCCAGAGAGGAATTTATCAGCAAATTATATTGGTACTGAGTCAGTATGATAGCAGTATATGTTATCAGACCCCAAGAATCTATACTGGTTGGGTCCTAATCTATACTAAAAGCAAAAGTACAGAATAATTCTCACCTAAGTGTCACAGCTAAACGGGCCTTAACTGGAATCACAGGTCTCATTATTGTGTCCTCTTTCACAATATCAGCTTGGACCAGAGTTGCAATAGCATTCACATGCTCTTTATCCATCCAATAGGTTTTAAAAAACAGCTCAGGATCCATCTCATACATTTCTTTTGTGAGAGCACCAAAGAACCCATGGATATCTCTCAACTGAAAAACATTCAATAAAGACCAAAATCGTTAATATGACTAATCAAGCATCTAATAAGACTACGTCCAGCTTCAGAGAAGCCTTACTTTATTTATAAAATAGTCAGAAAATTGAACTAAACTTTATAACTTTTTTTAACATGTATTTTAAATGTTTCAACTCATATGCTTGTTATGGACAATATCAATGCCCTCCCTCCTGTTTTTACATTGTCAAATTTATTTGAACTCTTGGAGAACCACAAATGTTGTATATTTAGCACAAGAAATTTACAGGAGTGAATATACAATACAAATTAATGAAAACAATGTCTTATAATCCTAAGAAATTGAAAAGAAGTAGAGGTAGTAGCTTCAAACTATCTTCCTAGGAAATCATTAAGGCTTTGGATCTATCCCTTAAATCATAAAATCAACCAAATTCTAAGATAGCCAAAAGCCCTTTATCTAGAATTTTACCATTGAAACTATCAGAAAAGATTTACATCACAAACATGGCTTAAGAAAAGTGTATAGAGCCTAATCCCTTTGCTAATTCAGTAAAATTCTGCTTAGGTACTTTTGGCAATCATGGAAAGGGGTTACGTTAGGAAAATGAAACTTTCAAGGATAGGTTTAAAGGCTAAGGTATGTCATTGGAAGGAGTTTTGAAGTACTTATATCCACTCCTTCTCTCTCAAGAGGGTTCTGAAATTTGTCTACAATGACAGGTGAACATGACTACATGACATTTATTGAAATTTTGACCAAACAATATTTTAACTTAATTTTCAGTTATCAGTTTCTTTTTCTCTGGCTTTAGTTCTGAAAATGCATTTCTTGTTATTTGAGTAGAATTTTAAGCCACATCAACATTTTTTTTTCAAAATTTAGGAAATGTATTTGCATATCTTTAAAACCTTATAAATTGGGATTGAGAAAAGTTGTGAAGCTGAAAACAATTTTGTTGTACTTCCTTGAAGCAGAATATCTATTTTGCAAGGTTTCACTTTTTGAACACAATTTTTTAAGGCTCATGACCCTCTAGAGGGAGAAGGAGTGGAGGTAGGTATAACAAAATACCTTCCAAGGATATACTTTAGCCTGTAGACCCATCCTTGAAAGTTTCATTTTCTGAACCTAACCCCTTTGCAAATTGGTCAAAAGTATAACTTTATTGCTAATTCTTCATTTACAAGGTTTTTAAAAATTGGGAAATTGTAAGCAATATTAAATTTAGAAAAAGTTGTAGGTTCAATGCTGCTCACTTGCCTATTTGAATTAGGGCTAACTCCTTAAAATTGTTTTCAAAACCTAGTTAAAAAACATTTAACTAAAAAAAGAATAAAGGAAAGAGATTAAGCTGATTTTCCCAGGGATGAGAAGGTTAGGTTAGGCTATGTCAATAGTCTAGAGCTGTCTTCTTTACCTAGTCTAGGCTATACAATCTTCTAAAAGGGAATATGAGGAAAGAGCTTGTAAATACTGCCCCAGGACATGTTTTAGGCTTTCAATTAATTGCTGTGTGTACTTTTTTGTTGCTTTAGCCTAGTCACTAGGCCACTTCCTGACATAGGCAGTCTCAGCCTAGCACAAAGCGCATCATCAGGAATTTTACCTAGCAGTGCAAATAGATGGTCAATATATACCAAATCATAATATTGAGTCAGGACTAAAGTGAATACACCATTCTATGCCTTTTTTTATGCTGATTACGAATATAATAAGCGTTTCTATTAGAAATGAATTTCGCCCCCCCGCCCCCCTAAATATGCCAATTCAGGGTTAGGTTAGGTATAGCCTATATAGGGGGGGGGGGCTGAAATTTATTTCCGATAGAAATGTTTATTCTTTCATAATCAGCATAAAAAAGGCATCAAATGGTGTATTCACTTTATTCCTAACTCAATAAAATGATTTGGTAGATATTGACCAAATAGACTAGTTCAAAACTAGTAA
>NC_142812.1:14958571-14987563 GCF_049724085.1 Artemia sp. Qi Xiang Cuo | reverse complement strand
TGTTTTTTTTATTTAATTATAGTAAAGATCGGTGTGGGTATAATATATCATTTTTGTTGTTGTTGTTTTTGCTTAGACCAGGGTATTTCGTATCGAAGGAGGTGTCGTAGGAGCTTCGAAAAGCACCCGTTCGATTGAAAATAGAAAGGGCTGATGTCCTTTTTAATAGTTGAAAGTGATTGGAGGTAAACTAATCTCTCTCCCACGCCCACCCTCCCATTTGCCTTTATGTTTTAAAAGTAAATGTTGCCTTAAGATTAAATGCACTGTGTTTATGCTAATTCCCAATAAGGCATCTCAGCAGTATCCCAAGATCTACCGGGGGTATTAATTTCAAACTGTCGGGGCTACTTCTGCTCTTAAAATTTAACCAAATCAAAATAGCGTAAGTGTATCCAAGCTATCAAAGAAAATAAACAGATTTTTTGGCGAATGGTATCAAGTTTTCCATTTCAGGTCAACTAGAGGTGGTATGAAACTAAATTAAACACTACTATTTGTGTCCAGATTTTTTAAAGGGTCTATGTTGTTAAAAAGTTCTGAAAATTTTTTTCCAGCATACGAATAGCAGGCCAAACTATAAATTCTTAAAAAAAAACGAAAAGATTTAAAGTATTATTTTCGTTTTCCCTTGAAATACTATGTTAACATAAAACTAACAGAAATTAATTAATAAAACTTTCTCAAAGAATTAATTTTTTCAAAGAAAAGTGAAGAACTTCATTAAACAAAAAATGAGCAAAAGTAAAATAAAATTATCTTCAAAGCTTGAAACTATCACTAGCCCGCATCGATAAATACATGAAACACAAAACGAGAAGAAACTAAAATAAATAACCGTGTCAAACTCAAAACGAGCAGAAATTAACATAAGTTTGGTTCAAAACCCCTATGTCTTCCCAAGGCCAGAACATAACTTGCTCTTTACTGAAAAAAATACAAATGAATGTGCTTTGTCAGTTTAATATACATATATTGATATTTAGTAATCAAAATCTTAATAATATTTGATCCATTAAAGTTATAAAAGTAAAAACATTTATTTTTTTTCAGTAAAGTGTAAAGTTAGTCAGTAAAGTCAGTAAGTCAGTAAAGTTATTTTTTTTTCACCTCCTTTTCGGATGTATTTGATGAACTAGGAGATGTTTGAACTTCAAACTTTGAAAGTTATACACACATTAGCCTAAGTCATTAACAAGAAGAAAATGACTAAACACGGGATTTTATAGGAATAATGCGATGTTAAACATTAACACAACATAGGTTTTCCTGGGTCTAGTGGTTAAAAATGAGAATTCTACTTGTTCTGATCGACGGGGAACATAAACACTTTCCGCACGGCCCAACAAATTCCTGTTTTGTCATACTGTTATTGTATGTTTTTAGCCAACCATTTAAAAATCCTTACTAAAATCAAGTTGAGGTTGAACGTGCTTGGTGAATTTTGATTTTTATTATTATTTTTAATCAGAAAAATCAGCGCGCCGTGGCGCGCCGCCGGTCAGAAATCGGCGGCACACCGCCAAAAAAATTCGCCGCGCCTGGCGTCGCACCGCCGCCGATACTAAATCACACATTCGCCACCGTCATTTTGGTGTGGCGCGGCTTCGGGGATTAGTCTGAAGTTTGTTGTGAGAGTGTTAGGACTCTAAAAATGGATAGATTTGAGAAAGAGAAAATCTTAGGGAATCTTGTGCTCATGGAAAAACTTTTGATTTTAGATGATGATTTTCCGTCATTAGATTATTGCCTGAAGCTTTTTAGTCGTGATCCAAAGGCATTTACAAACTTAATTAAAATATAAATCACGAAAAGCGAAAATGATACCTCGTATTTGTTTTAAAACTCACACTAGGATAGAAATTTGAAACCATGATTTTTTTCACGAGAAAGATTTTGTTCAAAGAGGGTTTTAACCTCTTTCTCTCTTTATCATGCTCAGTTTTTTGATCGTAGTTCAGTTTTATTTTGACGTTGAGTGTTGAAACGTGAACAAAATTTTCCATTTGTGCCCACTATACATGCATACCACTGGGCAACTGGCAACCATGTGAGACTTGTATCATGATTATTGAGAACGACGAAAAGAGCAGATTATACGACCCGTGTAAATTGTATAGAGGATATGCCGTACAAATTACAGGTTGTAATTTCTGTCTTGAAGGGGAGTCTCATCCTAAAGGACACCTATGCTCTAATTGCCACTATGATAAATGTAATCAGTGGGAGAACACATATCCTGGTTTGATCGGTAAGAACCCTAAACGTGATTTTAGTTTATTGCTAAGAGATTAGTATCCTCGTGGCTTTAGATTGTTTTAGGAGGAGGAGCCTGGTCTAAAATTCGACTGTTGCAACAACAAAAGAATTTGGTTTCTACCTCATCGTGGTGAAGACAATGGCTACTATGATCATAAGCCTTCTGATTTTTATTTGGCTGTTAGGGAATGTGCTTTACCACTTGAGGACACTGTGTGAGACATTCCTTTAAATAAGCAAATTGAAACATGTGAATTTTACAAAATGAATGAAAATAGTATCATTGACTATACAAAAAGATGTGATAAGAGTGAAGTTACATTTTAGTGTAGAAAATATGACCCTGACATTGCAGCACATTAGGATCGGTATACAGTGAATTGTGATGATCTACCTACTTTATTTGTTCTTGACAAACACCTATACGTATTAAGGAAGAAATCAAAAGAGTAGAAAAGTCGTTTTTATCATTTAAATCAAATATCTTTATAAATAAAAAATTTTACATACATTTTTAGTATATTTTATGCGTTGTGAACTAAATTAAAAATCAAACATAATTGAAAGTAATTTTTCCACAAGAAAGTTGTTCAATCTAGGAAAGTCAGCGTCAATGCAGGAAAAACGGTTGCAGGTGTAGCCACGACATATGAATATCAAAAAGATTAGCGCATGAAAGCCGCATGTCTTAGTCGTTAAATCCTGTACTCTCCTCTGATTTTGAACCATAGTTTTCCTACTGTTCTGAATAAAGTTGCTAATGTGTGGAATGTAGAATTTATATGATATACCATGAGGATCACAAAATTCGATATTGTTCACTGTTTGAAAGATGCATAGCCAATGACCTGTCTTCAAAGTAAATGGACTGCTATTAACAATGATTAGGGTTTTGTTAACCCATGGAATTTGTTCAATGACATCCGATGGTATGCAATGGAACTTGTATTGGAACATGTATAAATCCATATATAATACGCTGATTATTTTGTGTTCATGGTGCTAGGTCTAGTAAAACACTGCCGTCGTGGATGATTTCACAATAGGCTTCAAATTGACTCAATGATCTTAGCGTTACAATCTGATTCAAAGCATTGGGAAATATGACCTCTAATCGTATATTCCCTGTTTGCATTAAACTCATATCTTGGGTGCCAGACAATTCCGAAAAAATTAAACCATGTTTTTTTGAGAAAATTGAATCGGTTATTCAATTTTCAAGTAGTTTAGAGTCATGATCTAAGGATTGCATGGTCAATTCATACAGAGTTCTATTTGATTTTTTATCAAGTGAGAGAGTGTACAGTAGAAATCCATTAACATTCCACACAAGACTAGATAGACGGAAAAAAATAAAATCGATGGGGGATGCAGTCCAGAATCTAACATAACTGAAAATCTTCACAAATGCATATGTGAGTTTTAATGGGAATTCTTCATTGATAAATGATAAATTAGTATAACTAAGAAAGCCAGTGGTGATGTGATGTTGATTGGTGATCGTACAGGGGACGAGAAATTTAATGTTGTTACCATTGGTTCTTAGTTTTTCTACTGCCAGTACAACAGACTTCATAATCTGTTGTTTCCGAAGATGAAGAATAACTGAGGTGATAATGGTATTTTCATCAGGTGCTGAAGCAAGTGTTTTTCTCAAAATGAAATTCGATGGAGTTATTTGTAACTTTGTGTTAATCTTTAGATTGGGAGGCCATTGGGACCATTGGGATGTATCGAATGTCTTAGGATCTAATAAAACAACTAGATGATACTCCTAGATCGCTGCAACTCTTAACTCACTGTCAGTATCAAAACCCGATCTATATTCAAAGCCCAATGCCTGTCCTCTCAAATGCTTATACGCTTTTGGTGTCATCATTATAAATTGATAATTTATGGTAATATTGTTAGTGCTCACCAATGTTCCATAATTGAATAAATTACTGTGTTTGAACAAGCTATTCAGGATACAGCTTTTATTGGATTGGCACTCAGCAGAAGCGGGAGTTGCACTTTCCTACTTTTTCTTCACCGTACTATCTACATCAATACTCGTTGATGACAAATCGGTGAGATAGTCTTCATTGGAAAATATAGGAAAGTATTTATTATCCGAGAGGGGTTGTTGAGGATTAAGGTGATCGTAGTAGCCTTAATTGACACTCACAAAGATAATTTCTTAAACCACATTGGCCTGACATCACATAAAGAAAGAAAAACGAGCAAAAATGGGGTTTTTATAGGCCAAATGAAGATACTGAAAAAACAAAGCGAATATTTCGAGAGGACAAACGCCTCTCTTCTTCAGCGCGAAACAAAACGATGTATCAATAAAAGCCAAAAATTAAAAGAATTAAAACCAACTACCTAACAACCATAAAAGCGAGTTATTCGCCAATATCCGCGATTTGCACAAAATGCAAAAAACATGAACTGCCATCGACGGATACTAGCGAGCAACTGACAAATGAAAGGAATCAATTCATTCACTCGAAAAACCAAAACGAACCAGCAATTATATAAGTTGGAAAACTATGTCATTTGATTTCGGATTTTAATTAAGGCATTTCTTGCAAACACCCTTTGAGACCTAAGGGGTTGTTCACGTGTTTGATTAGATGACTGGGAAAGTGGTTCAAGGTTTATTTCAGGGATTACTAACGTATCAGCTTCTCTTTTGAGAAAACCGAAATATGACTCGTTTATTCTTAAATCACCGGAATCTCTGTTTAAAGCTAGACCTAAATGTTGGTATTTATAAATTTCAACAGCTTCTCTGTAGTGCTGGACAATACCTTTATCATGCGAAATAAGACTATTTAATATATAAAGCTTGATTAAACAAAATAGTATAGTCTGGTTTTTCAAAAATGTGCTTTGCAAGGGCCGTGTAAAAATTTTCTTTTTTTTACCGCTTTTTCAGTGTATTATTAATTGAACTAGAATGCTTAGTTAATATATCTGCTAATAGCGGATTAGTTCTTCCGATATACCAAAGACCACACGAACAAGGAATTCTGTAGACACCGGAGTTTTCACCTATCGGAATAGGGTCTTTACCTTGATAAATTTGGGACCTGATAGTTTTTCTGGGTCTACAATAAGTGTAAATGTTATTTTTCCTTAGATTTTTTGAAATGTGGTCTGAAATCCCTTTAATGTATGGGAGACCAAGATAAACTGAATTTTCCCTTTGATTTGTGTTTTCTGTGGAACTATCTGATAATCTTTTAATGCGTTTTGTAATTACAGAATTTATTAAACTAATTGGATAACCATTCCCAAATAAAATATCTCTAAGGTGGTTGAGTTTTAAATCCAAAAAACGTGTTGAACAAACAGTTCATGGCAGTTCATTTTTTTTGGATTTTGTGCAAATCACGGATATTGGCGAATAACTCGCTTTTATGGTTGTTAGGTAGTTGGTTTTAATTCTTTTAATTTTTGGCTTTTATCGATACATCGTTTCGTTTCGCGCTGAAGAAGATAGGCGTTTGTCCTCTCGAAATATTCGCTTTGTTTTTTCAGTATCTTCATTTGGCCTATAAAAACCCCATTTTTGCTCGTTTTTCTTTCTTGACACTGACATCAACATTTTCAGCATTGAATAGATTCAATGAGGAGCTGATCGATGGATGCGATTCTTTGTGGGGGAGATAGGTCATATTAAGAGAAGAAATCCATCTTTGCTCTAGCAATCTTTTCCTTCTTCGTCTTCTTCTTCTTATTGGTCTTCTTTGTTTTTGTCCTCAAAGTCAGTGTTGAGTTCCTTCGCGTCCCGCCTGGGGAGATACTGATGAGTGACTGATGACCTTGCACCCTTTTTGACCCCGTCACAGTTTGCTGATTCTTAAATGCTCGCCAACGGCTCTTTCTGAAGATCTAATATTATCTTTAACACTCTCATTGATATTTTTATCCAGCCCTCAGCCCTGTGGTTTTGAGGCAGCAAAATTTGATGCAGCAGGTACCAGATATTTTCTGGTAAGGGGTAGTGCAGAACGAAATAGCCAAGCAAACCAGCTATCAAGACCGTAGCCAGACATTTTAGTAAGCCCTTTGTAATAGTAAAACCCACCACCTATTTGATGAGGACTCAGAGCAGCTACATAGCAGTTGATGTCAGTACAGACAAATGGAATTCTTCTATTTTTTTTCTTAGAGAGTAATGATGGGAGGAAAATTACATTTAATCACAACTAAACCTTTTTTTATTGCTAGAGGATCCTCTAGTTCAGTTCTTAGCGTTAACTGACAGAGTTCCAAATATGAAGTATTTGCAGGGATATAGTGAAGGTGCCTTATGTTGTAATGATGAATATGATCTTGATTGGTTTTTCGTTCAAGAACTCGTAAGAGAGGGACATTGCTGTTGCCAAATCTGGATGTTTCAACAAATGAGGCATGGAGAAATATACAAGTGTCCGAGGAGAAGGCTGGTGGATAATTAGCAAAAATAAAATTAGTGTTTCTGGCACTTTTATCATGGGTTATATTAAGTTTAAAGCCAAGAACATCTTTTAGATTATAATTGAGAACAACCTTTTCATTGGCAATGGGTGAAGTAATGTATATCCTCCCCTCTTCCTTTGAATAGTTAAAATAAAAAGCTCCTTTTTTACAAGCAGAAACTCTTTTACTGATAGAACGACATAAATCATTCATAAAAGTGAGTTCCTCGTATGGTAATTCAACATATAGATCTTTTGAATTTTATGTTGTTCGCTAACGGCTGGTGGCCAATATTGTGGTCTAATTTCTATATTATATTTGCAATTTTTACTCAGGATATCATTATTGTTTCTGATAATACAATCGACAAGAGCCACTTCGTGCGCACCGTCGAAATTAATGACGTGGGAGAGCTTCGTCTATAAATCACTTATTTTAATTATCTCAGTGTAGAGAGGATTAGAAACACTATAAACAAATATTACAAACAAATCATTGGGCATTGTAATTGTCACCACCACCGATTCAAGAATCAAAATCAGAGCTGTATCCTGGCCACCCAACAAATAACTGTTTCTTGCCCCTGCGAGTTCAAGTCTTTAATATCATTTCTATTTGATATATGTAGCTAGTGTTCCCAACTTTTCGTTGTTGATAGTCATAGAAACCGCCAAGAATCTCTTCAAATTTGATGTCTCGTAGACGATAAGTTATGGGTTTGGTGTCTAGCATTTTTGCCACTTTAAAAAGTTTAGTGGACCACAAGTAATTACCCTTTTAAAAACATTAGTTGTTTTATTAATTTGAACAGTATCATAAACATTGAATTTTTTCTTCACAATCATTTCATTTGAATATTGTTTAAGAAACGTATCCTTTGAAATAAAACTTCCGTTGGGGTTAAGTTGTACAATGATCGTCGGGGTCGTTGATTAAAAATAAACAAAATTTTATCTAAATCATGACTGAAAGCAGGTGTATCTTTCAATGAACAATAATTATCTTGAAACTAAATTTCAAATAGTTCTTATAAATCGTTTGGCCAACTCAGCCTTTATAGGACTGTGATAGAGCATTATATTATATTTCATTATAATTTTTCGACATCTGCATTAACTAATTCACTCCCGCGATCTTTTTTAATTTTTTTAAATGAAACTTGTTCGAGAATACTTTCTATAGCTTGAGCAGCTTCAACACCTCTCTTTGTGCGCAATGGACTGGCGTATGCTTAGCGACTAAAAACACTGATTGCAAGTAGATTGTCCTTGTACGGTGTGTTATGACGCTGTTGAATCTCATCTAGGGTTAAGAGATCTGCTTGCATTATGTGCAGCGGGGAAAAGACTTTAGTTTTTCGATAATGATTAGCACGAATCCTATGATTTCTATGCAGAGTACAACTTGATTCATTTTGAAGATAGTCTTGTAGACTTTTAGTGGGAACACTAGTGACTTTGGAAAGAGCGGTGGGGGAACTTAAACTTCCAGCTTTACCAATATTTTCATAAACACGTTTCAGAACTTCAACCATTTTGATTATAAAAACGCAGTGTAGCGTCCACTATTCTTTTGTATACTAGCGGGTGGTGGTAGTGGTGACATTGAGCTGATATAAATACGTGTTCACTATTGTTTGGGTATCAGCGGTGTTCTACTCCTCAATCTCAAATCAATGTTTTCACTAGGTGTACTATTTTTTTCCAAGATCGATTTAAAGTCTTCCTCTTCTTCTTCTTCCAGTTTTAATGAATATTGGCGATGAAGAAAGAGTCTGTTCATTTAATTCCTTAGAATTGGCCTATTGCTAACAAGGCTTTTGGGGAAGTTTAGTGTATTTATAAAGTTGTATAGATGAGTGTCAAATGATAAAAGTCGTAGATGCTTTTTAGCAAAATCATAGATTAAATCAAGTATATTATATCTCTTAGCTTTGATTATATTCCTTTTCCATCCCTATTAAATTGAATATGATCCTGACCTCTTTCTATGAGGTATATTATGAGTCATGTTCGTTGTTAAAGATATGATTCTGGCAATAGATTTCCAATTCTCTACATTATTTAATCCAATTCCTCCAACTTTAATTGTGATCCAGCAGTAGCAGAAGAATCCTGAGGAGATGTTCCTTTTTTGTGATCAATGACGCTTACATGGACTGGTCTTGCACGATAAGGCTTATGTTTGTCCACTTGGCAAAGTGCATCTTGAAGTAAAAGTAGTTTTTTTTGTCAATATTCTCATAGTCAATGAATTTACTCATATTGTCCTCAAAGTGTTCCACGGGTGAAAGAGCGAGTACTATTGCCGTCAATTTATAGAGTTTAGCCACTAGAGAAAACTGTTCACAAGTCCTGAAATTATTGGCAGTAAAAGTGTAAAAAAGCTACCGCCCGCTTGAAGTAGATGTTTCCTTTTAAAGTTGTTACTTTCTTTTTACAAGCCAATCCACGTACACTAGACCGATGTTACTTTGCCTGTTACTTAACTACTTCTGGCAGTTGAACATTGCCCTCGGTTAAATTTAAACAAAGTTCAGATATTAGATTAATGAAATCATTGTCAATGCCATGTTTGAGCATGGCTTTTCCAAATGGGGGCTTGGAAGTGCTTGGAACGAAAATTAAACGTTTATTTTCATGTAGTTTCTTCAGTGTCATGATGGCAACTAATAGCATTTTTTACTGTTCATGGGGAGATATACTTTGATTTTATTGTCAAAAATATCTTTGGTGAAACATAGATCCTCGGGTGTATTTTGGTTTAGATCAAATAGGAGGTAGCCGTAGGCTTTATTAGTTTCCTGATTGTATCCTGATAGTAGACCTTTAGGGGCGCCGGGGTATTTTTCTTTATTGAGAGTTAATAGCTAGCTAGAATCACAAATAACTCTGTATATGATATAGTAGGTACAGCTCAAAGCAAGTGTTCGCATACACTTGCTCTGATGAAAGAGATTGTGTATAGCTATAGTAACAAAAATCTATTCATTGTGAGAACGAACAGTAGACAATTGGAGCATTTCCTGGGACCAGTGTTCATTGGATAAATCTAAATTTTCAATAATCAGCGGAAAGTTTGGTTCAATAAAGTTGTAAAAATCAAGTTCCTGTATGAGCTTTATCTACACTGATGTAGCAATAACTTCTCTTTTCTCGTTTGACTCCTGCCGAATCCTGCAGTAATGGTAGATTTTTTGGGCTTTTCCTTAAACATTTTATAACAATTTTTAATTGTTTTAGATAAGAGTGTCGTTTTGCGTGACATTAATGGACCACGCAGAAACGACCTGAATGGTGTTTAAATTGATGCCTATTGCAGTTCCCTTCAAAAGCTCACCTACAACTAACTCTAAGTTATAGATGTCTAATTAATAAAGAATTTCACTATTAGTAATACGCCTTTAAATAATAATAATATGAATAACAAAATAAATAAATAGTCATATTTTATTTTATTGCTGAAATAAGAGAAGCTCATGAAAAATAACGCAATTAGAAAAAAGCACTTTAAACAAAAAAATACACATAATGTTCATTTTTGTATTTATTTATTTACAAGAAAAACATAAACAACATTTATTAAAAATAGGCACTAGGAAAAAAGACCTTTATATTTAATAAAAACACTTTTCTTATAATAAAAATTACAATAGTTATTCGAAATAAGCACTAGGAAAAGCACTTTTTATTAAACAATACAATTCAAATAATATCAATTTTTATTTACAAAAAATATATTTTTAATTTGAAATGATGTCCCCCCAGCTCCCCGGGGGAGGCTGCTGCGGCAGCCAAAGGCCGAGGCGGTCACTGCAGTGGCCGCAGAGCGCGGTGGGCCCGCTACAGCGGGCCTGGAACATTAAATTATGAAATAATTATGTATACTTTATGAAGAAATAAATCTGCCTTGCACATATGAAATTTATTAATTTTGATAAAAAAGAAATTCCCACAAACACCCACCACCCATCCATCCAGTTACTTTGGACTATTAGAGAATTTAAGTTAAGTTTTTGAGACCGAATTGTTTTCTATACTCTACACATTCAACTCGGTCAGAGATTAAATAGTGCCCGTGTGGTAGTACCTTCACACCATCCTAAAGTACATAAAATTTGTCTGATATGGCCGACATGGCATTTTTCTCAACTCTAACTGTGTAGTTTTAAATTGTAAAGAGCGAATCGCCATGGCCTTCCCTCTTGGGACTAAACTACGTTCCACACACTTTCTATAAACACTCATATTGAAATTACTTTTTTACTAAGTGTGTGGGCACCCCCTTGAAAACTTGTCTGATATCCTTGTTGTGTTTTTCCACACAGTATAACTTCGGCCCAGAAACACAACACTGGATATCAGATCAATTACCGTTACAGATTATAGCATTAACAATTGATTTAGGGCCTGGTGTTTCACTAGCTCTGGATAGAGAGATTAGTTCCAGTTGATGTAGTCCATCTGCTAGCTAATGTACTCTCTTTTTTCCAAATCATTCAAAAAATTTTAGTTTTAACTTTTAACAGGAGTGAATCAGTGTTCCAATAATACACTTGAACTTCTCCCTTAATTGGCCATTGTACCTTGCATACATTATAATAAAATGACAAAATTAGTTTTTTTTTATATTTTCGTTATTGCACTCCCTCCTGAAATAATTTTATTTAAAATAAAGTTTATTTTATTGCAATGAAGGAGCACAATGTTAGAGTCTCTGACTGCGAATGATGTAAAGTTTGAACCCGCAATGATTCAAGAAAAATTTTTGGGGTCGGTAACAATATCAAAGTAGCTTCGCTTTTGTACGCTTTCGCAAATTTTACCGAAGGCTGAGTTCAAAATGAGTATATAGAATTCCTTCTCAACCTTCATTTTAGCTTGCGAACGTTTACTGACAAAGGTGTCAGTAAATGTTTTCATGTAGGGTTTTTGATCAAATGGGAGGGCTCAATGAGTCTTTGTGACTATGAAACCATTGAACACCATCCATCTCAATAACAAGCGATGAACAATGATATTCTGTTCTGGGTTAAGGTCAGCAATAAGTTTTCGCTTTGAAGGTACCCAGTACATGCTCCCATCCTCTACTAGGTAAATTGTGGGGACTCAGAGTCCCTACCCCGCTGTCTATTTATGCACTGTCAAACAAAGTCTTTTACCGAGTCATGGATTTTCAAGTGTATTCCACCGTCCATTTCAAAAAACCATCTCTACTTCCCAACCTTCACACCGGTCCCAATGTTGGAAACATTCAAAGCACAAGGATCGCTAGGCAATTTGTTATTCCCACACGGCCAACACTAGTGAGACATCACCGACAGGCACAGGAAGTTCATATCCAATAAAACTACATCTTACTTTTCATCAGGGTGCTGTCCAGTTGGATTGGTTTTCATAATACATTCCCCGCGAAAAACATGCCCACCCCTCATTGATCTCTCTACAAACAAGTGCTGACCCAGGTCGGTGATCAGACCTATTTATTGTTTGCTGATTTTAAGAATCAAATCCATCACCAGATGAGAAGTCGAAAAATAATACCCTAAAACCAACCCAAATTCTCCATATATGTTATCTGTGTTTTTGCGCAAAAATTTTCAGAAGAGTCAGTGCATCACTGGCCAATTACCGTTTAAAGTAATCTTATCCATTTTTACACCCACCCTTTACCCAAACCCTCTTGGCAAATTCATAGTCACCAGTGGTGCACAAACTCTCCGTAAGAGAATTGTAAAATGCTTCGATAGGCGGTAATGATACCTCATCTGGCCTCGACGTAGAGTTGTATTAATTTATATGCACATTTGCCCTTACACTTTAATAAACCATACATCTCATCATCGGGGAATCGCTGTTTGAGGAGAGGGGAACTATCAAAATTGTCACTTTTCTGTACCTAAATCAACTGACTTAAAGACTTGGGAAAGAAACTGAATGAGTCTAAGAAACGGATCTTATTCAGGCACGTGTTATCCTTGTCAACTGTTTTCAAAATGAATTCTAGCAGCAGTAGCTTCTCCAACGATTTGGGTATGGTATTATAACAAAAAGAACCATCTATCCATGGGTTATCTACAACTCCCCCCTTACCAAAACTGGTAAAATAAAATTCAAATCGTAATTGAAATTGTCTATAAAACCGGTACGAAATATTGCTGTCTAATGTTTACATTGCACGACTGATGTGCAACCCCTCTAAAGTTTCTCCCTTCAGATGTAATTTCCATCCGTAAATGGTCATGTTTGATCACCTTCCTCTTTTCTCCCGTGCTAGTCCCATCATCAAATTCTTCCTTTTAAATCCAACTTTTTTTACGGCTTTTTCGCGTGTGCGTGAGAGACCCCTATTGCTTCACGTATTTTAACACGATTCGGATTTGACGAATCGTATAAGTATGAGAGTTTGGCCTTGCAGTCCATACAGATACTATTGCTCTACAGGAGCATGTTCTGAAAGTTCTTAAAAAATAATATCACCCAATCTCCACTAACTGTTTTCACAGCCGTGTATCCCGAACGTTTACAGTGTTTCATGTGATGCTTTAACTTTAAATTACTACGAAATCTTGAGAGACATGTTGGACAATAATGGCATACACACCGTTTTTACCCTCCCCTAAAACCCTAATAATATCTGTAATTGTATTAAAATATCCTATTAAATTAGGGTCTAAGGGATGCATGCATAGACTCCAGACCCTTATGCGCAGTAAATAATTATTTCACTTACAATAAGTAATTGTAGTAATCTTATAGACATATGCCATTAAACATTATTATATCATATATTTCATCATCAGCGACTCATTGTTTAAGGAAAGGAAAGCTGTCAAAGTTGTTGCTTTTCTGTTCTTGAATCAATAAATGCGTTATCTACAACTCCCCTTGCAATTCGGGTCAACGCTGGTAAAAAAAACTTTAAATCGTAATTGGAATTGTGTATAAAAACCGGTACGTAATATTGCTGTGTAATGTTGACATTGCACAATTGATGTGCAACTCCTTTAAATTTAATCCCTCCAGATGTAATTTCCTGCAGTAAATGGTCATGATCGATCACTTTCCTCTTTCTCTCATTCCCATTACCATCATCAAATTCTCCCGTGCAAATCCAACACATTTTACGTTTTCTAATTGTCACTCTGTCCTTTGATGATAGAAGCATAGGAGAGCTTGTATAACGAAGGTGACAAATTGAACGAGTCACTACTTTAATTAGGCGGAGCAATGCCGTGCGCATGCAGTCACCACACTTAACTACATCCAGCGCTTGCATGGTATTACTGGAGTCTCTTTGCAAGTTTGCGTAAGAAACCCCTCTCGCTTCATTTATTTTAGCACAATTCAGATTTGACGTTTCGTAAACATCTATGATTTTGGCTTCGCAGTCCAAAACGACCTTATTGCTCCGCAGGAGCGTGTTCCAAAATTTCTTAAACGTAAGATCGCCCTATCTTCGCTAACCGTTTCCAAAGCCTAGTATCCATGAAGTTAAAGTGTTTCATTTGATGCTTAAACTTTAAATTACTACGAAATATAGAGAGGCATGCGGGACAATAATAGGATACACCCGTTTTTACCCTCCCTCAGCACACTACTAATCGCTATAACATTATTAAAATATCCCATTAACTCAGGCCCCATGGGATTCATGCACAGAATCCAGACCCTTATGCGCAGTAAATAATTATTTCACTTAAAATAAGTAATAGTAGTAATCTTATGGACATATGCCATTAAAAATTAATATATCATATATTTCATCATCAGGGACTCACTGTTTAAGGAAAGGGAAGCTATCAAAGTTGTTGCTTTTCTGTTCTTGAATCTATAAATGCGTTATCTACAACTCCCCTTGCAATTCGGGTCAACGCTGGTAAAAAAAACTTTAAATCGTAATTGGAATTGTGTATAAAAACCGGTACGTAATATTGCTGTGTAATGTTGACATTGCACAATTGATGTGCAACTCCTTTAAAGTTACTCCCTCAAGATGTAATTTCCTCCCATAAATGGTCATGATCGATCACTTTCCTCTTTCTCTCATTCCCATTACCATCATCAAATTCTCCCTTGCAAATCCAACACATTTTACGTTTTTTAATGGTCAATCTGTCATTTTGTGATAAGAGCATAGGATAGCTTGTGTAACGAAGGCGAAAAATTGCACGAGTCACTACTTTAATGAGGCGGATCAATGCCGTGCGCATGCAGTCACCACACTTAACTTGAAACAGCGCTTGCAAGGTTTTACTGGCGCCTCTTTGCAAGTTTGCGTAAGAAACCCCTATCGCTTCATGTATTTTAGCACAATTCGGATTTGACGTATCGTAAACATCTATGATTTTGGCTTCGCAGTCCAAAACGATCTTATTGCTCCGCAGGAGCGTGTTTCAAAAGTTCTTAAACGTAAGATCACCCTATCTTCGCTAACAGTTTCCACAGCCTGGTATCCATGACGTTTACAGTGTTTCATGTGATGCTTTAACTTTAAGTTACTACGAAATCTTGAGAGACATGTTGGACAATAATAGCATACACACTTGTTTTTAACTTCCCCCAAAACCCTACTAATATCTGTAACTGGATTAGAATGTCCCATTGAATCAGGCTCTGAGGGAGGCGTGTATAGAAGCCAGACCAAATGCTTCACTGACTCAATGGACGGAGCCCTAACTGGAAATAATACACCCTTTTTTATCAGAACTCTGACCCTCTTCAAATTCTGTGTCGTACTGTAGCACCGTAACACCAATCTTTAAATATTTATTAGCCCGCTCTAAAATATCTATTCCTTTTAATGTTACGGGAAATTGACCACTTAAACAATTGAAATCTACTTTCAGAAACTTTGACCCATCCCCATTAGCAGCCAATTCATCCAACTTTTTCTTAGAAGCATATTTTTGCAGTGGTCTAAAGGCGGAAACTAAAAATGCACACTTGAAACACTGTAGTCTCGCATCGAAATATATTTGTTGGATTCCTCAACAACCCTCTAAATCAGATTAATATTTTTTTTAAATAGCTCTAACTGAAAGACAGTATAATTGTCCATTTTAGTTACAATTATGCTAACTATATCTAGAAAAACATCCTCATAATGTTAAAAATACGTGAGAATGGCTAACATTTCTGCATGCAATTATTTTGAATAGATTTCGCCAATATTCTCATTTAAAAAATATAGATTTAGTGCTATTGATGCTTTTAAACTGTCCCTCTCTCTGCACACCCCCATCTGTTGTTCAAGAAGGGCTCTAATCTTGTTAAAATAGGAATATGTGATAGCATTGGGGTCAGTTACTATACTCCCTGACATTAAAGAATTAAAGGGGCAAACGAAATTGGCGGTGTATACAATAGCATAATGGAAGGCAGAGTTAGATAAGAAAAAACATGGTTGTATTAATGCTGGCGAGGGTAATGTTTTAGTACCCTCGTCGAACCATGAAATCGCCTTTTTTCTGGGTTCCCTCCCCTGGGATAATTAATATGCGTTCATGCGTTGAAGCTTATTGAAGATGGAACTTGGATACATCTCCCACTGAATACAATTTGCCGGAAATAATTGTCGATTCCCATGAAGAATAACAGCTACGAATAGGGTTACTGGACAAAGGTTTGGGTGAAGTATGAAGTGACTGAGAGATAGTATCCCCCAAGTATCCGCAAAATCTCGGTAAAGGGATCACAACTTGTCCACCAGTTGTGCATTGAGGAAAAGGGCTATCTTTTGCATTTTCCCGCAGGAGATCTTCCCCAAGGGATTCCTCCCCCTCATAAAGGATCGACATATCTTTTGAATTGATAATACTAGTTTCAGATTCATTTCCAAACTTTTCCAATTCGACTCGACATTCAATATCTCCCAACTCTCCCCCAACTCGTTGTAGGTCATTCATCTCTCCTTTGTAACCATCTCCTTTTATTCTCCATGGGTCTTTGACCTCTTTTCCCCCTTAATATTTATGTTTTCAAGGCCAAGCCCATCCAACATTTTTTATTTTTCTCCCTATTATTTATTTTAGCTAGGCACGGCCCAGATAATTTTTTATTTTTCGCCACTGCAGGTTGAATCTCCCAATTTTGTCTCTTCTTTTCATTCCTCTTTTCGTCTCTACTTTTCTCAATTCTGTCATTCGCGCAAAATAATAAATCATCGTTAAATCTGATTTGGACTCCAGTGTCCACTATCTTTGTCTGTATTGCTTCATTGTAGCTCTGTTTAATATCTCTTTTCTCTCTTCAAGTCTTCTTTATTTTTACCGCAGAAACAAATATTTCATTATCAAATGGGAATTGAACTCCGACATTTGGTTTTCCATATTCTACCAAAATTTCTCGAACTTTCCGAGGTAAAGCGCGTACAAAAAATTTTGTCTCCTCATTCTCTGGTACTTGTTTCATTTTTCCTGTTTCTGGTACAGCGTTTCATTTTGGCCTGTACTTGTTATCGTCTCATATTCATTAAAAGTGTTCTCAAGTTTTCTATTATTTGTAAGTTTTCCTGAAAAATCAATTTCGCGCGTCTTTTTTTCAATATTTTGTGGTCTTTTTACTTCCGCATCCCCTTTTTGTGGATTATCAACATTTTGAACCCGAATATCAAGTATTTCGTTTTTCCGACAGGGTGGCACAGCCCCCCAATTTGTTTTTTGGGCCGGTCCACCTCCCCGCCTTGTAATTGAAGTAGCATATTCTTCCGTCGTAATGTAATTTTGAAATTTGTCCTCTGTTAAAGAAGTCGCTTCTAACGATAGGAGATTTTCGATATCTCCAAAGTCTCCTCCTACTAAAACATCCACTGCTAGCGTAGGTACTAAGCCTACTTTTATCGCTTTTCTCTGGACCGTACCGTCCTTCTTTGCAATTTCTATTCTTACCCAAGCAGACGGGCATGGGTGCTTGTCTCCATAATAACATAATGTTGTAATCTTATTTTTATGGTCTATCTCCGTTCTATTAATTAGGCCAGTTCGCACATAGGTTTGGTCACTGCAGGAATCAATCGCCATTTCGACTAATTCCCCGTTCAACTTTCCGTATATTTTATGCGACTCTGCAAATGCGTAATTTTTTTCCTTATTATGGGTCATGGCCCAGGCTGTCGTTTTATGTGGTTTTTGGTCATGTTTAATGGGGCAGTTTATTGCAAAATGCCCCCGGGTACCACAGTTATATCAAGTTAGTTCTCCTTGCGCTGTGTTATAGTGCCTATTTTTGTTATACTCTCTATATTGAAATATGTCTGTCTCCTCAAACTCCTCTCTTATTTCGGTTTACCTATTTGCCATTTCCGCCATTTCTTCGCTTGTTTTTGGGTTCTTTTCTTTCAAATATATTTTCAATTCTCTGTGGGTATTTTCTAAAAATTGTTCCATTACTTTTTTATTTACCACTTCCGTCAATTTTTCTTTTATCTCTTCTGGGTCTTCATACATTCTATAATTTTCTAACTCTAGCCATTTTAAACACATATCTTTCAATTTGTACCCGAATTCTTTATATGTTTCGTTGTCTCGTTTTCTTTCGCTTCTAAGCCTTCTTTGAAAGTGCTCGGGGGAGAGTTGAAATTTTTCAAAAATGGCTTGTTTTAGCCTTTCAAAATCTTTTGAGTATTCCATTGGTAATGCTTTATATGCAAGTTGTGCTTTGTAGTTAAGGAGGGGTTGTATTCTTGTCACCCAATTTCCTCTCGGTAATCCGCTTAATTTTGTCGCTTTTTCAAAATTGTGTATGCATAGATGTACATCTGAATATTCTTTCATTGGTTGAAGATTTACTGCCTGCATTATCTCTATTTTAGACGATTTCTGAGGCTCTTGGTAATTTCTCCCTGCAATCATTTCCATTATGTATTTTCTTTCCTCCCTGTCTGCCTCCTCCTTTTTTTCCCTGGCTATCCTATCAGCCTCTTCCTTTCTTTCTCTGGCTATCCTATCAGCCTCTTCCTTTCGTTCTCTATCTATCCTCTCTTTCTCTTTTTCTATCTTTCTCTCTTTTCTATCTCCCTCCTCCTTCCGTTCTCTGGCTATCCTATCATCCTCTTCCTTTCATTCTCTGGCTATCTCTATGTCTCTCATGAAATTTAATATTTGTTGCGCTGTATCTACTTGAGTACTCTTTCTCGATCTCCTACTTGAAGTTGAGCTTCTGCTACTCCTGCTGCTTGGCCTACTCTGAATCTCACTGTTATTATATTTTCTTAACTCGTTTTCTGAGTCTACGCGTTGTATACTATTTTCTTCTCCCCGCAACTCTCTTACTTTTTGTACCTTCTTTGAAGGGTGTGTTTTTTTTGTTATATCCGTTCTTTCTTGTAATAATTTTTCTTCATGTATTATCGCCACTGTTTTTTTTGTTTGGATTTCTCTGTCTGCGAGTAATTCCTTCTGCACTTGTTTTAGATTTTTTTCTTCTTCTCTGGGTCGTACCGGGGATCTCTCTATTACTGATTTTGGTTTGAAGATATCCTCTTCACATGTCCCGGAAATGATATTTCACCGGTTGAGTGATATATGGTTCTATCTGATGGTGTTTTTCTTAGGGTATTTCCAGCGGGAGTCGCATATAATTGTGTATCTGAATCCGATTTTTGTTTTACCGTGGTAGATCTTGCCTGCATTCTTCGTTTGTCCGCCATTATTTTAAGGGTTGTTTAACGTCTTTCGTTCAAATGAAAATCCTTTTATCAATTTTTCTTTTTATTCCTTCGTGAAAAATTATTTTCTTTTAATTTGTCGATTCTATGTGAGTCCTACGTGGGGGCGCAGCCTCCCTTGTCTCACAAGTTAATTATTCGCGTGATTTATTGATTATTAAATTTTATTACTTATTATTATCCGTCTAAGCACAGCTCAGATAAAATTTTCTCTTTGCGATTTTTTATATATAGCCTCTGTAACCACAATAGGCTACTTTTGTAGGCTAAATTACTTGTCTCTTCGAAAGCGCAAAATTCTTTTATTATCAACTCTGTTAATAATTCCTGTTCTTGCTGCCACCAATGTTCGTAGTGCTAGCTACCGCTGGCACCACTTATTGGGGTGTACTTGCGGGGTCACCACTTTTAAAGGCAAAAATGGCGCAAAAAAGGTTGCTATGCTACTTACTCGAAGGGGAGAACCCCTTGTCGGCCCAAATGTTAGTGAGATGTACCCGCCTTGGGTTATGGCTAGAAAATCTCTACTGTCTCCTTGGAGGTAACAAACCTCCCTGTCAATATAATAATGACGGTACCTCGTGGGTCTATACCTACCCTGCCGGGGTTACGGAAAATAGTACACAGTTTGTAGAAAATAACTTACTTGTATTCTTCCAAAAAGGGTCACAAATACCACAAAAATATATATATCCCCGACTGGGGTCCAAACGCAGACTAAAACAAAATAATAATTTGCCTAGTACTGTTTGTATGGGTGGACCGTCAATTGGCCCAGCCAATCAGCTACCTCCTCATTCAGACCCAATTTTACCTCTTAGATTTATCTTTCAATGACTCCCAACGAGGAAGTATAAAAATAACCTTGCTTCACAGCTTACCTATTGCAAAACCACTATCGCTTAGTAACGGGAATTTAACCTGTCTTTTGAAATTATACTATAAGCAAATGTAATTAAAGAAACGAAAATAGGTCATTTATCTGAAAGGAAAAGAAACAGGGGTGGAACCCATACAGTTTCCCTATAATCTTTTATATTATTCGTGTCTGGTATTATCCTCAGTCTAATTTGCGCCTTGTTTTATACAGTCATTGAGTGTAATTTGTCCCTTTCGTGATATTTTGACTATTACACTGTTCTACAAGTTTATTGGTTTAGTGTCCATGCAGAGTCACTACGTCCTATTTACTTTTAGGACGTATGACTCTACCGAAACATTCAGCTCAAACCTCCTTCCAAGTTTGACTTTTATTCCTGATATACATTTGGTTAGCTTGGTGGATCCCCCAAATGACAAGACGCTTAGCAGTTTTCGTTTTTAAATGCAAACGGTCCTGTCATTGGTGCTTTTCACCTGCAATGTCCTCGCCCTGTTATTTCTGTTAATGGTGTGTTGTGAATTTATTTAATATGTGAAATTAATTATACCCGAGAAAACTTTGTTTTACACGGTGCTATACTTTTTAAATTGTGACCCATTTTATCTACGGCTTCTTGTTTATGTACACCGTCCTTATTGGTAAGTGTTTAATTTATTATATCTTCAACTTTTTATAGTAAGATTACAGCTAGCTTGTGCAGGTAGTGGTCAATTAATCTAAACTCTTGCTGTCTTTGCCATTATTATTACTTTTAAATTTCGTCAAAACAATTTTGTTTTCAAACTCGGCTTAAAGTGTCAACTCAGAGAGGTAAAGGTCAGTAGATGTTTTGAGTGTTCTTATCAATGAGATAACAGTAGTGATTTGGCTCACTCCATATTTGCTAGCTTTCAATGACCACAATTCATTAAACCAACCTCCTTGGTTTTTTTTTTTTTTTTTTTTTTTGATTATCCCCCCAAAATATATTTTTCCAATATACTTATCAAAAGAATCGCCTTCTAATGCTGATTCTAAATATGTATAATTTAATTAGTTTCACAACACCTATTTAAAAGTTACGTGGCCTTATTAATTTCTTTTATGAAACGAAGCCTAATTCGTTTTGACAAGTCTTGTCATTACACCGTTCGCGAAGTTTTATCTCGTTTTGGAAACAAAATTTTTGCAGGAAGTTATGATTTCACTTTAGATTGGAGCTAATTTCTTTTCTACCTGACGGTAATAATTTTTACTGGCGATATATATTTGAAGGAAAACTTGATGGTGTTTACAAACCGATTAAAAAAAGAAAATATTTATATTTCTTTAGAGGGCTTTTACTGGTTTTATTTTTATTTACTATTTTTTTCCGTTATAATTGTTTTATTCAAATATTAATCTGCTAGGGGCTGAACTTGTTCTGCCTTTTTCCGTTTCCTGGTCCGAATTTCGGACTCCCAATTTATGATGTTCTTCTGTATAATATTTCCAAGTTTGTTTGAGGTCTTTATAGTGTGGTTAACAAGGCTCTGAATTGGAGCGCGGTTTTCTTGCCTCGTCAAATATCTTTAATCTTTGCTTCTCCTGATGTTTGGCCTTTTTCAAAAGGGATTTAGCTACTTGTGCTGCTGACAAAGGAACTTGTTGCTGTCCCTCTGGTTTCTTGCCTTTTCTCCATAGTTTCTCTCTTAAGGAGGGTTTTCTTAACGATGGCCCAGGTTTAGTGATATCGGTTTCTGTAGAAAAATTATCAGGGTCACATTCTGTTAGCTCGCGTCTGGTAGATGGCGTCTGTTCCAAAAGCCATTTTTGCTTTAAGACTGTATGTGAGTCTAATGTATGAAAATCATTTAATTCATTGGTTCCTTCCAATTTTTCTTCTTCGGTGGATTTTATATCTGGTTCATCATGTCCTAAACACTTATGCTGTGTTTGATGTTCTTTATATCTTGAATCGGATTATCATCGAATATTTTCCCTTTCGGTTTCTGTGTTCTGAATAGGTTGTATCCAAAATTGGGCTATACATTTCTTTCTGTCCAACTGTCGTGTTGGGCAAATGAATATGTCACAAGATTTACATGATCTTCTTATGTATACCGGTGAAATCGTGTCTTCTATTTCTTCTTCTTAAAGAATATGCTATGTTTTCTACGATTTTGAAAAACATCCCCTTTGTATCTATTGTGTTGTACTATTTCTTTCTTTTTACTATCCTGATGGTGTAAAACATATTTAAAGTTATTTGTTATAATCTTTATAATCCTGTAGGGCCCATTCTATTTCGGTTTTAACTTTTTTGTCACTCCTAGGTTAGTTTTGCATACATTAACCAAGCTTCATAAAAAGTAATTTCTTTTATTGTTGCTTGTTCGGTCATATTTTTCTTTTTGTTCTGTTTTCGCATCTTCCAGGTTGTCCTTAACTTGTTCCATAGCTTTTTTCATTCGCATCACCATCTCTTGCTTATATTGGTCTAGGTTGTAATATATTCTATCATTTTGTATTTCATCTAAACAAATTCTGGGATCTCTTATATGTTGCAAAAAAATGGCATTTCTTTTAAGGAACGTGAAAAAGCCGTATTTATTGCAAAGACTACAAATGGTAAATGTTCATCCCATTTTTCATTTTCTTCTCTAGCTTGTATTCCCAGCATGTAAGCTAATTCCCTATGTTTTCGTTCAACCTTTCCATTAGCTGCGGCCATATAAGACGAGGTAAACCCTCTTTTCACGTCCAGATATTCTGTAATTTCGTCTAATAATTTGGCTCTAAAACATGCCGTGTTCCAGAAATAGGCGATTGACCAAAACTTTCGCGATGGTTTTTGTCTTTTCATCTTTGATTGGAAAAGCGTATAAATATGAGTTAAAATGTTCGACTATTATTAGTATCCAGCTATTTCCTTTTCATGAAACTGGTAAACTTCCACCTAAAACTAAGATTTCTTTAGAAATTATTTATCCTATCACCGAAAGCATGGGGTATAAACCTAATTCAGCCCTAAGGGTCCTTGATGGTGACTTTTGTTTGGCACACTCTTGGCAGCTTTGTATGAAAGCTTTTAATTTTGAGTATATTTTTGGAAAATAAAAATTTTCTTTCAGCCTCTTCATAGTTTTTGCTTCTCCCATGTGACAGCCAATCGTTGCATGTTCCATCTGTGAAACTTCCCCATCCAGAGATTTTGGAATTCCTTGAATCATTTTAAAGTCATTTTTTTCTATATTCTTACGATGGTCTATGATATTTTACCAGATCATTTTTGCTTTTGTCAAGATCAAAATTAGTCATGGCCTTTAAAATATGTTTAACATTGCTCTGGCAGTTCCCTTCCTTTTGATAAAAAGGATTTCATCGCTAAACAAAAATCATCTTTATCTTGAGGATTCGAAATATTTTCATTCGACAGTATTTCTAGCCCTCCTTGTTCGTTCTGGATGGTTATCATCAAATTTCATTCCGTATCTGGATTTCGTAACAAATAGTCTGGTAAAACGTTTTCACGGCCCTTTATATGTATTTGGGTACATAAATATACTTGTAGACGTAGTATCTACCGTGTCAGCAGGACTCAAGTATTTTGCATCTTCTGTAGCCGAATTAATGATTTATTGTCGGCGCGTAAAATGAATTTTTTTTCTAAGTAATAGTTGTCAAAAATATTCTGTAAAAACTACAACTGCCAAACATTGCCTCTCAACTGTCGAATATTTTCTTTTTGCCTCCGACAGTGACCTGCTGGCGTATTGAACTATTGATTCTTCTCCTTCAGAATTTATGTTTAATAATATGGCTCCTATACCGTACCCCAAAGCATGTGTTTGCAAACAGAAGTCGTGTGACAAATCTGGTAGTTTTAGTATTGGTGCCAGTAATAATTTCTTTTTTATTTCATTTAATGCTGGTTTTGCGTCCGCTGGACATTCAAATTTACCTGATTTTTTCAAAAGGTTTGTCAAAGGTTGTGCTATTGTTGCATAATTTTTAATATATCGTCTGAAATAGCTTAACAAACCACAAACTGATCTGCAGGTTTTTTTATCTTTAGGAGGCTGTAAGTTTTTTATGACTGTAAATTATGGTGAAATAGTACCTTGGTTTATCAGGTGTCCAAGAAAAACTAATTTTGGTGCTATTATTTTTAACTTTTCTGGTTTTAATTTTAAGCCTGCTTTTTCAAACTTTTCTAGTATTTTTCTAAGTCCGACCAAGTGGTCTTCCAGGTTTTCATTAAATAGAATTACATCATCTAAATAAGCTAAGGTATCATTTTTTCTTCCTGGTTCGTTATTTTTTAACACCAAATTCATTAGTCGACTAAAAAAATTTGGACTAAATGATAAGCCAAAAGGTTTACGTTCAAATGTGAACGTTCTTCAATCGTCTAAGATTACTGTAGCCTTATGCTTTGCTTCTGCATCTAAAGCGATTTGCCAATATCCTGCTATTAAGTCAAAACTAGTTTAATATTTTGAACCTCCTAGTGAATCTAAAATCATATCAATTCTTGGTAATTTCATCACGTCTTTTACCATGACGGCATTTAGTGCCCTAAAATCTATACATAATCTCCAGGTATTATCTTTTTTCCTGACTATTACTAGTGGAAAACACCAATCGCTAACACTTTCTTTAATTATTCCTTGATCTTCCATTTCCATTATTTGGCTTTCTAGCCATGGTTTTAAATGAAAAGGTGTTTTATACGGTGAGTTTTTGATTGGAGGGCCCTCTATTGATATCTTGTGCGTTATTTAGTGACTTAATCCGCAATCTACTTTGTGTCTATCAAAAGTTCATTTGAAATCCTAAAGATAATTTTCAACCCAATTTTATACTTTTTTAGTTTAATGTTTTAAATCAAATTGTTGCAAAAAATCCGTTTTCGACATTCCATACTTTTCTTAGGGTTGCCGTTTTAATGAGGATAATTGTTCGTGGCTAGTGAAGTTTACGCCTAATTCTGGACTGTTTAGAGATTTTATTTCTGAATTTGAAATCTTTCCACTGATCCAAGTTCTATCTGGTTCAATTTTACTTTATTATTACTTAGATTTGATAGTTTTAAGTACTTTATACCATTTTCAATTTTTATAACTAGATTTTCGATGAAAATCATGGGATATTCTTTAATGGTGCATCCTACTATCATAACGTCCATGGTTTTGACCTTTTCCTCTTTTATATTTAATGTCGCTAGAACTTGAGCTGTCGTTCCCCCTTCTATGGTGATTTTTCCACTTATTTTTAGGTTATAATTCGAATCGTCACTTTCGTTATCTGTTGTTACGCAAATTTGCCTATTATTTTCTTTTGTCCGGTTTATGGTTATTGTGTCAGATATGGGTTCCCATACGATCCCATATTTTCTGATGGCATCTACTCCTAGAATACAAGGCAATGGTAGCTGCTTGCATATTATTACTGCTACTGTTATTTCTTTATCCCCTGTGCTAAATTTTAATGGACATTCTCCAAAAATTGTCAGCCTGTGCCCTGTCACTGATATCAGGGTATTTTGGGATCTCCTTACGCGATTTTTGACACTAGGAGGAAACCTCTTAAAAACTTCCTCTCGAATTAACGATTTAGATGCACCTGTATCTAGTAAACATGGTAAATTTTGAAAACACTCAATTTTAAAACAACGCAGAATCGGTAGACTATTATTATTTGCATTTGTATCACAACATTCTAAACTATATAGGGGTCTTTGTAAGGAAACAGCTCTGTCGACCCTCACAGGCTGGTTTCTCCGTTTAAATGCCAACTGTTTGGCCAGAAGTTTCTGGGATTATCCCAGTTTTCTTCAGCGTTGCTACTTTGACCCTGGGTATTGTTAACCGTTTGCCTCCTAGGCCCAAATTGGCAGACCTAGGCCTAAGTTTGCCAAGTATTATTTGTTCCCTGCCTTCCTAGATTTCTGCCCCCCTGTGTTCTGAACTGGTGTCTTGTCTTTTACGTCTGGCCTTCTTTGTGTATTCTATGCCAGCAATCTGCTTCATAGTGGTTTGGTTTGTTAAAATAATAGCAATTAAATTTACTCTTAAACTGCAGACAAATCAGGATTTTTTTTCTACATTAAAATTATAATCTGTAATACTATAGAAAAAATATCTTCAATTTTTAAGCAATTCTATTGAATATTAGTATAATAATAATTTAATATAATTTTCATGATATGTTTCACTAGTGTATCTAATGTAACTTGAAGAACATTCATATGCACAATGTTCAGTTTTGCTACAAAGCATAATTGCTCCTCCAATTTAAATTTGCTCAATGATATCACATATCTTGCGTACATATCGTCCCATTCAAGGATTAGTGTACATCCTACATCGTGTAATTTCCAATGTCATGTTTGGTATTCTTGTCATTTTATCATTGCTTCTACCTGCTTCCCCACCGAGCTCCAACAGTGTAGACGTACAACTCGTTTTCTTTACTAATATCCTCTAATATAATAATAAACATTTCTCCCTCTTAAATTCTATTACGAGTATTAACTTCGTTGAACATCACTTCTTATATTTAAATCCAATTACTATACTGATCAAGTTACCGTATATGGAGTACCGTTAGTATAAACATCTCTGATTGTCCCAGAAAATATTTGTTGCCTCAGAAACCTGTCTGGTAAGGCATGTACCGTCTGTATCAATAGATGACTGCCCGTGGTAAGCCATGTACCGTTGAAACTACACACATATTCATGCTTCAGGCTTGTAGGTTTCCTTTTAGGGTTGAAACCTTATACAAGCTAACTACTCACTTATTATAAAGAGTTATTCAAAGATCTGTTTTTTCCAATTTCCTTTTCAAATGAAAATAAAACAAACTATTAATTTTCAAATTATAATAAGTAAATTTCCATGGGCGCCTATAGTATAAAGTTTAGGGTGGGGGCTTTCCTTGTCTAATCGGGACTTCACGAACTGTATCATTGAAATCACAAGCTAAAATATTATCAGCAGCGCGATAGCGCTGCCCAAGCTAAGAGCGATGTCGGTCAAATAGATTATTTTGTTTTTTAAACCAGGGCATTTCTTAGTAAAAGAATTATCATAAGAGCATTAAAAAGAGCTCATGGAGGTTAACCATCTATAGCTCTTATTTTTAATTATAGTGTTTGTTATAGTGCTTTTTCCGGTTTAAGCATGATAGGAAGAAACAATTCCCCCCCCCACACACACACAAACTGATCGTTTTCCTAACTAGAAGCGTATATAATGTTAATATTGCAGTTTGTTGTCTTCGAAACTTCAAAAAAGACTTCAAAAAGGGACAGAGGTACTTTCAAATCCTAAAAATTATTGCAAACTAGCATAATGTAGAAAAAACGGAAATACATAAGAAAAAATTTCCTTAAAAAATCCTTGTCAATAGAAAGAGCACAAATATTCATATAAAAAACTTTTTCCATAAAACAAGTTTTTAAAAGAACATTAAATAGCTCCAATAAGATAAAAATAGTCTGAAATGAAGTCAAATGATCCCCCAAGCGTAAAACTATCAGAAATCACTATCTATAAATAACTAAAACTGAAAATAAACAGAAATTAGAATAAATAGCAGAGTCAAACTCAAAACGATCAAAAACTAGCACTGGTCGGGCTGTTAACACCCATGCCTTCTCAATACCAGAAAATAATTTGCGTTTCACTGAAAACAAAATATGTTTAAATGTTTTCACTTTTTTTTACTTAAATAAGTAAAAGACTTTTTTTCACTCATTTCTGTTTACCCTTTTTTATTTTAAGGAATAAATATCAGTATAGGTATATCAAACTGACAATCCAGGGTCATTTTTTTCAAGAAAGCCTAATTTATGTTCTGGTCTTGAGAAGACATGGGGGTTGTCAGCCCTAGTTATGTCAATTTTTGGTCGTTTTGATTTTGATTAGGCTATTTGTTATGATTTCTGGTCGTTTTGAATTTAATTTAGTTATTTATTTGTTGATAGTGATTTGTGGTATTTTGCACCCGGAAGATTATTTGACTTTATTTATTCCCATTTTTGACTCAATAGAACTCTTTACTTTTCTCTGAAAACTTATTCGATGGAAAAAGCTTTTTAAATGAATACAAATATATGACACCGTCATTCAGCCAGGGGGAGCTGGCGCCCCCTCGCCCCCCTTATGGGCTCCCATGTAAATTGCTAGTGAAAGAACTTCATATCGAGGACTATTTGGCTGAGACAGACTGTCATAGAAAAAGAATCGGATTTGGCAATGCATCAACAGAAAAAACAAATTCAATCAACAAAAAAATTAAAAGTTGTAAACGTTTATTCAGAGAGTAATTCAAGTAGAAAAACATCCTTCTGAAAAGTATGTATATTCTATTAAAATACAAAAACACAGCAATAAAAGTACGCTTAGATAGTAAAATTATAGATTAGCTACTTATTATTGTCTTAGAAAGGGGTTAGGCCTAGGCTAAGCTGGTACAATGAGACTTAAAGATATTGGTCTACACACTGGTATAGTTTTTACAAAATCCTGGGGGGAAGGGGCAAAATTGGATCAATACCTACCAAATCATATTACTGAGATAGGAATAAAGTGAATACACCATTCAATGCCTTTTTTTATGCTGGTTATGAATATAGTAAGTATTTCTATTGGAAATTATTTTCCGCCCCCCCCCGATATAGGCAATACCTAACCCTGAAGTGACCTAGATAGGGGGGGGGGGGCTGAAACTCATTTCCGATAGAAATGCTTATTATATTTGTA